>NW_017674448.1:86600-96069 GCF_001879085.1 Nicotiana attenuata
CTAACTTACGCAGATGATCTGATGTTATTTTGCAAAGGTAACAGTCAATCTATCCATAGGATGTTGGAAGTAGTGAACCATTTCAGTGAAGTGTCAGGGCTGGTAACTAATATGGAGAAATCAAACATATTCTTAGCAGGAATGGATGAAGCAACAAAACAGGCTATTGTGAGAGATACAGGGTTCTCAATGGGTACATTACCTATGAGATACCTGGCGCTATCATTAACATCAAAGAAGTGGAGCAAAGTAGAGTGTCATCAGCTAGTGGGGAAGATTACAACAAACATTCAATCAGGGTATGCGAAACAACTTTCATATGTAGGTAGATGCAAGTGATTAATGCAGTGTTGTTTGCAATATACAACTTTTGGGGGCTGTCTTTATACTCCCTCAAAGTGTTATCAAAGCAGTTGACAGGAAGTGCAGGGAGTATCTATGGGGCACTACAAAAGGACATAGAAAGATGGCATTGGTATCGTGGGATGACTATGCATGCCAAAGAAATATGGAAGACTAAACATTAAGGGGTGTAAAACTTGGAATATAGCTTATGTTGGTAAACTGCTATGGAAATTAGTGACAAACAAGGAAGTACTCTGGGTAGGACGGGTACATGGGTGTATATGAAGTCCTGTAGGAACATTTGGGAGCATAATCCACCTTCTGACTGTAGTTGGTATTGGAAGAAGATAAATAGCTTAAAACATAATATGGCACAATGGTACAATGGGAATACATATAGGCTGACGAGCAATGGAGATTATTCTGTCTCTAGCAGTTTCAATGTAATGTTAGGACGTTTGTCAAGGTGCAGGGAAATGGATTTGATATGGAGCAGGGTAATGCTACTAAGACATAGATTTATCTTGTGGCTGACATACCAACAAAAAATGCAAACAAGGGGCAGACTATTACAGCTGCACATTCCTACCACGGGCGATGCTGAGTGTTGCATGTGTAATCTGGGAGTGATAGAGACACAGCAACATCTGTTTGGGGACTGTTGTTGGGTAAAAAATATGAGAGATGCTCTGACCAGTTGGGCAGCAATCAGACTACCAGACATGGCAATAGCAGAGATGATACAGTGGATTAAAAGGAGGCATTGGAAGCAATTAAGGAAGGAAGTTGCAACAACAATCATTGGAGCAATTGTATACCATACTTGGCAAGCGAGGAACTGGAGAATTTTTATACAAATTAACTTGAACATGGAGTTCTGTGTTGGGCAATTAAGAAGGAGCTTGTGGACAAAATGAGTATGTATGCAGAGTCTAAAAGAGCTAAACAATGTCCATTGATGATACAAAGATTATGTAGTTAGTCTGATTTCTGTAGGTTGATTTTTTATTTCTTTATTCTAAAGTCGTTGGAATTTTGTACTTAGAAGAGTTATTTTTTGTTGAGGTCTTGATGTACTAGAAGAGCTAGTACACTTGATGCTCTTAGGATATAAAGCATTTGTTTGGTATGGTAATATTCACATTTATTATCAAAAAAAGTGAATGGAGGGAATAATAAATAAAATAGCGAGAAGATATATAGCAATGAAAAATAGAATGTCAATCTTAAAAAACCTCTAGATTAATGAAGCGGGAAAAGTTTAAGCTAAAAGGAAGAAGACACTTTTCTATGCATATTACAATTCCACAATAAAGACCTGGAAAGGCTTCCTAATCTAAAAACTCCATTGATCTTAATTTATTTGATGCAACCATGGATTTCAAGAGTCAATTTGTTTTTACTTTTAATCGTTAATTCCGACATAGAATATTTTAAAAAAAATAAAAGAATACAAATATACACACACACACACACGAAAACTACATAAAAAGTGGAGTACTATAAATCATATAATAATTAACAATTCAAAATATTTGAAAAGCATAAAAAAATTACGATACAAACAAAAACTCATTTGACTCTTGAAATTCGAACTACGTCACTATGATCAGTTAAGTATGCAATTGATCACTCTATACATTATTCTAACGGAAAAGGGTCAAATATACCCTTGTACTATTAAAAATAGTTTAAAATTATCCTCCGTTTGAGTATCAGTCCATAATAACCCCTACCGTTATACTATTGTCAAATTTACCCCTGATTTTAACGGAAGGACACGTGGCATCACATAAACTGAAAATCCACCTCCAATTTTAATACGCAATTCTCCTTAGAAACCCACCCTTTTATTTTAATCCATACCCGACCCATCCCCCAAATTTTTTCATTTATTTTTACGGAAAAGGTTCAATAATATCCTTAAACTATTGGGTATAGCTCAATTTTGTCCTCCGTTAGCAAACTGGGCCATTAATTTCCCTCACATTAGCAAACTGGACCAATTAATGCCTTCATTTTAACGACAGTCCACATAAGCCTTCTCAAAGACATTAATTAGCTGACATGGCATCCACGTGGCATCCACATAAGCGGATCTCTCTTAAGCCCGCTCCAGTAACCCATTAGCCCATAAAACAAATACCAAGTTATCAATCAAATATTATTGGACCTTTTCCAATTGTTAAATGGGTTTCTAATTTCAGCACAATATTTTCCCCATTTTCTTTTTCGAACCCAATCTTTACCTTACCTTGACAGTTTTTATGAACAGTGAGCTTTGGCTTCTTTTTTGATGGTCTCTTTTCTTGTTCCTCTTCTTCTGAAGATGATGATACTGTAGCATCTGGGTCTGAAATTTTTATTTTTATTTTTCTCTGAATTTTGATTGATTGTTCTTCTTCTTGTTGTTGTTTTTCATTCTTTTTTTTTTTTTTGCAATTTTGGTTTGTGATTTCATGATCAAGCTTATTTGTTATATTTGATCTTATATTTCATGATCAGACTTGCGGATCAAGGTTGTCGCTATGACCGCTGATTTGCGGATCAAGGTTGCCGCTATGACCGCCGAACTCGATGCCAAGGCGGCTGAGATTGAAGTCCTCAAGCGGACTGCTGCACCAAGGCCTGATGAGGATGCGCATCGTGAGGCGCATGACATGTGGGTGTACGCCGAGGCCAGATTGGTCGTATTCGAGGAGTTCTTAGCTGCGGGTCGAGCTACTGAGGCGGAGGTTCAAGAGCAACGGCGCATAGTCCGTGTCGCCCGTGAAACTTGTGGGTATAGTTCTGATTCCCCAGACCGGGCGGGCTATAACTCCGAAGACGTCAACCGTCTAGAATCCGGCTCTTGGATCTCTGCGGCCTATCAGGCCGAGGACGGCGGTGGACGAGATGGTGATCCGACGGGAGGCGGTGAACAGAATGGCGAAGCCCCTTAGGACTTGTATTCATTTTGTTTTGCTGTATTTGGAGACGTAAATAGGTCCTTTTGTACATGTATTTTTGGATGATAATGGAAGTTATACTTTTGCTGTTATTCTTTTCTTTCTGTACCTTTTATTTTCGGCCTTTAATATTGTTGATGGTCTTAGCTGTGTGCGCAACTTTAACTATCGTCGAGTTACTCGCTGTCACAGTCGAGCTGGGTCGACTTATCGGTGTCGATGGCCTTGGCCATTATACCGTTGATGGCCTTAGCCATGTGCGTAACTTCGACTGTCGTCGGGTCATTTACCCACCGCAGTCGAATCTAGGTCGACCGTCGGCGGCGATGGCTTTGGCCATAATATAGTTGATGGCCTTAGCCATGTAGGCGACTTCGACTGTCGTCGAGTCGTTTACTCACCGTAGTCGAATCTAGGTCGACCGTCGGCGGCGATGGCCTTGGCCATAATATAGTTGATGGCCTTAGCCATGTAGGCGACTTCGACTGTCGTTGAGTCGTTTACTCACCGTAGTCGAATCTAGGTCGACCGTTGGCGGTGATGGCCTTAGCCATAATATAATTGATGGCCTTAGCCATGTAGGCGACTTCGACTGTCGTCGAGTCGTTTGCTCACCGTAGTCGAATCTAGGTCGACCGTTGGCGGCGATGGCCTTAGCCCTAATNAAAAAGGGGAAAAAATAAATGTTCCAACTGAAAGGTTCTTGGCCACAGGACTTTGTTACGACAGCACATACGAGTCTATTGACAACCACTAGTCTAGGTAGTTAATTTAATGTCCAGTGTGAATAAGCGTTGGCAGTCAGCATGCAAAGGACTTGTCTAATTAATTGAAATCCATCGCATATGCCAATTCAAAGCATCCAATCGATTCTGAAAACTCTCAACAGTTATGTCATTTAAGAGAGGGCATATGAAAAGGAACCATTTACTGTCAAAATTTGCCTATAAATATAATAAATCTAATCCAAAATATTTCATCATTCTTCCAAGTAAACTATTGCAAACAAAAAGCTCAATCACTTAACAGAAAAATGCCTCTTAGGCCAAGGCCAAACATGGACACAATCTTCATTAAGGAGTCACTAAATAGGCTTTCTGAGAGATCCAAGAAGACAAGGTCAGGTAAGAGAGCAACATTCGCTAATTTATTTTTTCGCCTTATATGGAAAAAATGTATGCTGCCATGCGTGGAGATAATAAATAAAATTATTTATTTTACTCGTTCTATTTTAGTTCCTATTTTATTTTTTCTGCCTTGTATTCTTTTTTCTATTTGAGAATACTAACCTGCAAAAAAAATCCAAAGTAGCATAAAGAGGTTCCAATCAAAAATAATAACCGGGGGGATATAAAATTTTTAATTTCAGAATGTTTGAATTTTCCGCCAATAAATTTAAAAAATTTCACGTGAATTTTTAAAGAAATCTACAGTATACACTCTACTTCACTGGTGGTCTATAATTCTATTGTTATTGTAAACCAGTAGATGATCGAATACACTCAATTCCATTGTAGGTACATTCTCCACCAATGGTCAAACTGTTAAAATAACTTAAAATTACCCCTTCATCTATTCAAGTTAAAGAACTAAGAATTGTATATCAATCATATGAAATAGAAATGGGGGAGGTCATCGATTATTAGTTGTTCCTTAGTGTAAATAGTAATTTAGTTACATTAACACAAATATGACAATTAAACCTAAAGTTGTACTTATTCATCATTATTAAGTAATTGTGCACACTTTGAATTTGATTAAATATATTGGTATTGTGTATCAATCATATCGGTAACTACCTAAGCCGATAATCGGTTAGTATAACTATCCTTATATAGCCAATGCCCATTATGATAACATAATGTTAAGGAAATCTATGTAATTTGATAACTAATTATATTATAATCATTCAAAACATCACTTAATATCAACGGATGGTGATAATATAACTCAGTATTCATTATACAATACTCATCCACTTAGAGGTATTAATTGTTGACACCAGTTTTGTAACGATCCGACCCGATCGTTTTGAGCTCTAGCACATCGTTCAGTGGTTTGAGACTTTGAGTAGCTTCACTTCAGGTATTATGATTTATACGTATGGTCGGAATTGAATTTCGGGAAGAAAAATCAGAGTTGTTCGGAAGGAAAATTCTAAATTTGGGAGCTGTAAGTTGGAAGAATTGACTAAGATTTGACTTTTGAGTAAACGACCTCAGAATCAGGATTTGAAAGTTGCAATAGGTTCGTATGATGATTTCGGACTTGGACATATGTTCGGATTGAGTATCGGGTGGTCCGGGAGCATTTCGACGCATATTATAGCAATTTGGCATTTTGGAAGTTCTAGAATTTCATAAGTTTAGTTTGAAGTAGATTTTAATGTTATCGATATCCGTTTGGAGTTTTGAGCCTTGTAATAGGTTCGTATCGTGATTTGTGACTTGTGCTTAAAGTTTGGCATCATTTCGAAATATTTTGATATTATTCGGATGCGTTCGTCGAAGTTTGGAAGTTTTAAAGTTTAAAGAAGGAATTTGATCGTCGATTCGTAATTTGGATATTGCTTGATGTGATTTGAGGCTTCGAGCAGGTCCGTGTTATTTTATGGAAATGATTGGTATGATTGGACGGGGTCCCGGAGGCCTCAGGTGTATTTCGGGGTGATTTCAGACCAAATTTGGCGAAGCTACTACTGCTGGTGCTGGTGTCTGGTGTTGTTCTTCGCGAAAGTGAAGGGTCTCCCGTGTTTGCGAAGAAAGATTCTTGGGCGAAGGGATTTTACTCAACGCGAACGTGACATAGGGGTCGCAAACGCGGAAGAGAGCTGGAGCATGCCTACGCGAACGCGGCGCAAGGGTCGCGAACGCGAAGAAGGGAGGGAGCTGGGGAGCCTGGCAGCGTTAAGGCTTCGCGAACGCGGCAGTGCGACCGCGACCGCGACCGCGACCGCGTAGAAGCAGGACTTGGAGGCATCGTGAACGCAGCGTAAATGACGCAAACACGAAGAAGAGTTTTTGGGGGCAGTGGCATTTGGCCTTCGCGATCGCGGGCGTTTTACGCGATCGCGAAGAAGGAAGTTGCTGGACAAACTTGTTTTATTGCGGATTTTGGTTCATTTCTTCTACTTCTCACATGGCTTAGGCGATTTTCGGAGCCCTTCAAAGAGAGATTTTCAACATCTATTGCAAGGTAAGTAATTCCCGCATATTGTTAGCTAACTACATGTATTATACAAGGATTTAAACATGAAAATTTGTAGAAATTTGGGATTGTGAAGAAAAACCCAGAAATTGGTATTTTTGAAATCTGACCACGAAGTTAGACATGGACTTTGGAATAAATTACATATTTGAGTTCGTGGTGTTTTGGGTAAAGTTTATCTTCAAAAATTTTCGTAATCCGGGCATGTGGGTCCGAGGGTTGACTTTATTGACTTTTCGAGCGGAGTTGAGAATTGTTATGAATTGATTTATTATGAGTATTAGAGTGTATTTTAATTGATTTGCATATTGTTTGACTAGTTTTGGAGCGACGGGCATCGGTTTGAGATGTTAGAGTGGCGTTGGAGCCGATTATGAAACTTCGGAGCGAGGTAAGTCTCATATCTAACTCGGCTGTGGTGTTAGTTGTGGGTGCTACATACGCATGAGGTGACTAGAGTCCGTACGTCGCTAAAGCATGTCATGTCCGGGTAGACTTCGGATTTTATCATGCAATATTTGAATTTCTTGAACTTATTATGCTGGCTTAGTAAATTGAATTTATAATCGAACTTGAGTTAGAAATTATATATATCTTAGGCCAAGCTTTATCACCTTGAGTTGTTAGCAATATATTTGAGAACGGTAAAGGTTTGTCACGCCCCAAACCTGGGGAGCGAGACCGACACTTGTGCCTCAGCTATCCTTGCGTACCAACTTGCGACTAGGAACTCTGAACATGTGATGTCATACTTTGGCCATGGGCCACATTGCAAGACAACTACGAATGCTAACTAAATATCAATATAAGGCTAGGCCGACAAGGCCGTCATAACTACTGTCCTGCAGTGGCGTCGATCAGTTGGTCGATGTGGGGTAGTGGGAATGAATCCTTTGGGCATGCCTTGTTCAGATCAGTGAAATCCACACACATTCTCCACTTCCCATTTTTCTTTTTGACCATGACAACATTGGCGACCCACTCGGGGTACTTTGATTCTCTGATGGAGCCGTTGGCCAGTAGCTCATCTACTTCCTTACTGACCGCTTCATTGATAGCGACGTTGAATTTCCTCCTCATCTGTCGCATGGGCGGATGTAGTGGATCGACATTCAGCTTGTGGGTGGCGATGTCTCGCGGGATTCCCAGCATATCTGAATGGGAAAAGGCGAACAAATCTGCATGGTTAGTTAAGAATTCACAATACTTACTTGGGTTGGCGAGACCTTGCCCGACATAGGCTTTCTTCGTAAGATCGGTTTCGTCCAATTGGACTGGGTCGAGATCTTCGACCGTTGCTTTACAGGCTTCCACGATGTCGGGGTCTTTGATGGCGTCCGTTGTCTGGTTGACCTTAGTCCCCGACACGGCTAATTGCTATGCCTCCTTGCTCGCCCCCTTTAGCTGTTGGGTGTGGGCGCAGTCTTGGGCTATTTTGTAGCATTCTTGTGCGGTGCGTGGCTCGCCTCGAATACTGAATACTCCCCATGGGATAGGGAATTTGATCACTTAGTAGAGGCTTGAAGGGACCGCTCGCATGGCGTGTATCCACGGGCGTCCTATGATGACGTTGTACGCCGTTTCTTGGTTCATCACGTGGAAAGTTGTTTCCAGCGTGACTCCTCCCGCTAGGACGGGTAGTGCTATTTCTCCGGACATTCGTTCCACTGCATTGTTAAAACCGGTTAGTGTTATGCATCGCGGTATTACCCTATCCTCGAGTACTATTTGTACGAGGACCCTTGGGTGGATAATATAGGCGCCACTTCCGTCATCGATCATGACTCTTTTAACATCCGTATCAGCGATACGTAAAGTGATAACTAAAGCATCATAATGAGGGAAAGACAAACCGTCGGCATCAGACTTATCGAAGGTGATACTATCTTCGAAGTCGTCATACCGTTCATGGGCCATGGTCCGCTTTAGTCTGTGTGTGGTGGCGAGCTTGACGTGATTGATCACTGACTCGTCGCCGCCTCCGACGATCATGTTTATCGTGCGCGCTGGGGAAGGTGGCTTCGGCGGCCCGTGGGGTTGTTCCCGTCCGCGTGCAAAGTTGATTTTCCCTTTGTCACTGAGTAACTCCCTCAGGTATCCCTGGTTCAGCATCCTGACCACCTCTTGCCGTAGGCCTATGCAGTCTTCGGTTTTGTGTCCTCGTTCCTGATGGAACTCACATAGGGCGTTTGATTTCCTTGTGGCAGGGTCTGATTTCATCTTCTGCGGCCAATGCACCTTGGTGCCCAGCTTCTCCAGTGCGTACACTATTTCTGAAGGAGATACACAAAAGTTATGGGCGGTTAATAAAGGGGGCGTACCTCTTTCGTTTCGGAGTGGGGCGACGTGTCGCTGTAGCGCGTCTGTATGCCTTGGTGGCGGATGGGAGGATCTGGTGTATGGCTGATGTCGATCTTTGTTGGAGCGGGGGAGTTGTTCTCGTCGTCCTTCGTTCCGTCGATCTCTCCTCGTTTCCGAGTGTATCGCTGTTAGCCGTTGGGTCGGCCCATTAAGATCGTCCTCGTCCGCTCGTACCTCGGCGCAATAGGCGTTGTGTATTTCCTCCCATGTGGTAGGGGGATATTTCATGAGGCGGCTCAGCAGCTTCTTGGTTGCCCTCGAACCATCTCTGCTTAGCCCGTTCTGGAAAGCGGCGACTGCCATACCTTCCGATACGTTTGGTAGACTCATCCTTACCCTGTTAAACCTTGCCAGGAAGTCCCTGAGTCCTTCTCCTATGTTTTGCCTAACGGCGAAGATGTCGTTGACCCTAGCCTCCGCTTTCTTCGCGCCTGCATGGGCTGTGACGAACTTATCCGCCATTTCCTCGAACGTTGATATTGCCTTAGCCGGTAGCTGAGAGTACCATGTTAAGGCCCCTCCTGTCAACGTCTCGCCAAACTTCTTTAGCAGTACCGACGGTACCTGTTCTTTCGATAGGTCGTTGCCCTTCACGGCGGTGACGTAGT
>NW_017674449.1:0-4242 GCF_001879085.1 Nicotiana attenuata
TTCTGGAAGCTCTCCTCGCATCATCCGACCACACAAATGGAGCATTCTTCTGTGTCAACTTCATCAAAGGCAAAGCAATAGATGAAAAGCCCTGAACGAACCTGCGGTAATAACCCGCCAAACCGAGGAAACTCCGGATCTCAGTAGCTGAGGACGGTCAGGGCCAACTCTGCACCACCTCGATCTTCTTTGGGTCAACCTGAATACCATCACTGGACACCACGTGTCCCAGAAAAGTCACAGTACTAAGCCAGAACTCACACTTAGAGAACTTCGCATAAAGCTTCTCCTCTCTCAATCTCTGTAATACCACCCTCAGGTGCTGGCGTGCTCCTCCTGGCTACGCGAGTACACCAGAATATCATCAATAAACACGATCACAAAAGAATCCAGATACGGCCGAAATACACTGTTCATCAAGTGCATGAATGCGGCTGGGGCATTAGTCAGCCCGAAGGACATCACTAGAAATTCGTAGTGCCCATATCTCGTCCTGAAAGCCGTTTTCATAATGTCTGAATCCCTAATCTTCAGCTGGTGATAGCCCGATCGAAGGTCAACCTTAGAGAATACCCTTGCTCCCTGAAGCTGATCAAACAAATCCTCAATACGGGGTAGTGGGTACTTGTTCTTCACTGTCACCTTGTTCAGCTGTCTGTAATCAATGCACATTCTCATTGTGCCATCCTTCTTCTTTACAAATAACACTGGTGCACCTCAAGGTGACACACTCGGGCGAATGAACCCCTTATCTAGGAGTTCCTGAAGCTGTTCCTTCAACTCTTTTAACTCCGCTGGTGCCATACAATAGGGAGGGATAGAGATGGGTTGAGTGCCCGGCACCAGATCAATACCGAAATCAATGTCCCTGTCCGGCGGCATGCCCAGCAGGTCCGCTGGAAACACATCAGGGAAATCCCTCACAACGGGAACCGAATCAAGACTAGGAGTCTCAGCTCCAACATCTCTAACGAAAGCCAAGTACGACAAACAACCCTTTCCAACCATCCGTTGGGTTTTTAGGAAGGAAATCACCCTATCGGGTACATAGTCAGTCACGCCTCGCCACTCGATCCTCGGAATACCCGGAATAGCCAACGTAACTGTCTTGGCATGACAGTCCAGAATAGCATGGTACGGAGATAACCAATCCATACCCAGAATCACGTCGAAATCCACCATGCCCAATAATAACAAGTCAACTCGAGTCTCCAGACCCCCAATAGTAACAAGACAGGATCGATATACGTGATCCACAATAACAGTATCACCCTCCGGGGTAGATACATGCACAGGCATGGCAAGACAACCACGGGTCGTACCCAAATGATGAGCAAAATATGAAGATACATAGGAGTAGGCAGATCCGAGATCAAATAAGACAGAGGCATCCCTGTGGCAGACTGAGATAATACCTGTGATGACTGCATCTGATGCACTGGCGTCTCTCCTATCTGGAAGAGCATAGAATCGAGCCTGACCACCGCCAGTACGGTCCTCACCCCTGGGGTGACCTCTGGCTACCTGACCTCCACTCCTAGCTGACTGAGTGGGTGCTGAAGAAACAGGAGCAGAAGATGAGGGCTGATCCCTCTGCTGAGACTGTCTACTACGGAACCGGGGACACTGACTCCTCATATGACCCAACTCACCGCACTTGTAGCAACGACCTGGAGCTGGAAGAGGGGACTGATGGGAACCCCTCGCTGCAGATGAACCCTGGGCTGAAGAAGCAGGAGCAGAGCTCTGAGCTGGAAGGGCACTCAGTGCAGGCTGGCTCTGGTGATGACCTTGATGACCACGGCCTGACGAAGCCCCACTGGACTCTGAACGACCTGACTGAGGAGGTCTGAAGGAATGACCTCTACTGCGCTGGAACTGGCCCCTAGACGGAGCACCACTGAAACTACCTGAACCTCGAGGCCTCTTAGCCTCCCTCTCCTCACGCTCCCGACGACGATCTGTCTCAACCTGACGAGCCGCATCAACTACCTCCTCAAATGTAACTGCTGTAGCCCTTTCTCTAGTCATCAATATGCGAATCGGATAGTTGAGACCATCCACAAACCTTCTGATCCTCTCGCGATCTGTCGGGATCATTCACGTAGCATGCCGAGCTAGCTGTGTAAAACTCAACTCATACTGAGTCACTGTCATATCTCCCTGAGTCAACCACTCGAATTGACGACGCAGCTCTTCCCTATGAGACTGGGGTACATATTTTTCCAAGAATACCGTAGAGAAATGCTGCCATGTGAGGGGCGCTACTCCAATAGGCTTACGCCTCTCGAACTCCTCCCACCAATTAAATGCAGGCCCTGTGAACTGGAAGGTAGTAAAAGCCACTCCACTAGAATCCAGAATACCCGCAGTACGAAGCATACGCTGGCACTTATCCAAAAAACCCTGGGCATCTTCGCCCTCAACACCACTGAATGTCGGAGGCTGAAGCGTACCGAACCTCTCCAACCGACGGTGCTCGTCATCCGGCATAGCTGGAACCACATGAGCTGGAGCTGGTGCGACTGGTGCAACTGGAACAACTGCTGCAACTGGTGCAGCTGGCTGAACTGGCTGAGCTGGAGCTACCCCAGGTGTATGTAAGCCCTGAACAACCTGCTCGGGTGTGCGAGCATCGGGGGTCTGATGACCACCCCCGGTCTGAGAAGTAGCCGCCGCTGTAGTAGCTGAAACCGCTTGAGCCAGGCCAGTGCAGATGGACAAGATCTGAGCCAAAGCCTCCTGGAGACCAGGAATCACGATGGGCACTGCCGGTGCCTGAACAGGTGCTGCTGGAGCATCTACAACTGGAATTTGACCCTGAGCCTGGTCAACTGGTGCTGGAATCTGACCCTGGGCCTGGTCAACTGGTGGGTCAGCAGGTGCTGTCCCTGCTGTCCTGCCTCTACCGCAACCACGGCCTCTAGGTGGCACTGGTGGTCGTCCGCCACGTCCGTTAGCACGGGTTCTCGCCATCTGCGAGAGAATAGGATACGGAAATTTAGTTTTCATAATAACAAGCCGCACGATATGAATTTCAAGAAAGTGAAGTGTTTCCTAAAGGTTCTGTAGCCTCCCGAGGATAGATACGGACGCCTACGTACCGATCCGCGAGACCCTACTAAACCGGCTCATGACTCGCGAGGCCTAGTAACCTAGGCTCTGATACCAACTTGTCACGACCCCAAACCCGGTCGTGATGGCGCCCAACAATATTGCTAGGCAAGCCAAACCACAATCGTTCCCAAATTAACCGTAAACCTCAACTGACAATCTAAAGAGATTATAATAGTTTTAGAATAATAATCCAATATTTATAATAGAATAATACCGAGGAAATACGAATTCTGATAAAACGCTCCCAAAGACCTGGGTCACGAGTCTAGAGCCTCTAAAACAATCTGAATAACAATATCTGAACGAAAATACTCAAGTCTGGAAATGTATATATAAATAAAACTGAAATAGGAAGAGTAGTCAGGTCCTGCGAACGTCAAGCAGCTACCTCAACAACTCTGATAGCTCTGGGAAACAAAGACTGCTCAGCTAAGCCTCCGGTGTACCTGAATCTGCACACAAGGTGCAGGGAGTAGGGGTGAGTACTACCGACTCAGTGAGTAATAAGCATATAAAATGTCTGAAGATAAGAAATCCATGAAATGCCACAAAGCAAAGCTAAAACTAACAGTCCAACACCTAACTACGATCTAACAGCAAAACAACTTCAAATATATCAGTCAGGTATAATGTAAAGATGCAATGCAATGCACATGACCGCTACGGCGCGTAGCCCGATCCATTTAACGTCGACGACGCTCACTGGGGGTGTGTACAGACTCCGGAGGGGCTCCTTCAGCCTAAGCGTAATATAATCATACCATTCGCTGCGGCGTGCAGCCCGATCCATACTCAGTCCACAATATGCATATGAGTCACGTAACAGATTCAATAAATTTCCCAATTTCCAATTTATTAAGAAGAATATACTTTAGATATTCAACTTCAGGAAAAGTGACTTAGCATTTCATAACAGTAATTAAACCCAGGACTGAGATCAATGATTATACAAAGCATGCTATCACAATGACATTCATCCTCTAAGGATGCTACAGATCGGCACAAGGCCCCAAACACGGCAATAAGCCCAGATATATTCAATACAGGGTGCGTATCAGTCGCCAATATAGAAACATTCTTGTTCGGGATGGACTAAGTCTCAATCCCCAGTCATAACCCAATCCC
>NW_017674449.1:5406-16872 GCF_001879085.1 Nicotiana attenuata
CCGAAACTTGCATTTGATCTAAAACCCGACCTAAACACCTCCGAATGATCTGAAACTTTGCACGCATATCCAAAATTACCTAACGGAGCTACTGCAACTCTCGGAACTCCATTCCGACCCTCGGATCAAAATCTCACCTACCATCCGGAATTCGCCAAAATCCAACCTTAGCCAATTCAAGCCTAATTCTACACCGGACCTCCAAATTCAATTCCGATTGCACTCCTAAGTCACAAATCATCCCTCGGAACTAGTCAAATCATCGGAAATCCATTCCGAGCCTTCTAAATCATAAGTCAACCTTCGGTTGACTTTTCCAAACTAACCTTCTCATAAAGAGACTTATTGCCTCATTTCTAACCGAACTCTAACCGAATTACTTCAAATTCTCCAAACACATATAATGAAACATATAGAAGCATAACACGGGGAAAACGGGGTGGTAACTCCCGTAACGACGGGTCGGGTCGTTACATCCTCCCCAACTTAAACAAACGCTCGTCCTCGAGCGTATCCAGAGTTGTTCTAGAAGCCAACCAACAGCTGAACGATCTTACCAAATCATATACCCGTGGTGATCCCACGTCACCCTATGTCATATAGGTCCGATAACACATTTAAATCGGATTTACACAATCCAGCCTAGCCCATAAATCATAGAACTACCTTTTTACTTCTGAAACCATCGATATGATCAAAACCTCACACCTATACCTTGAATAGCCTTGAACCAGCTGTAATAACCCATACTTGCACCATCAGGTGAAAACATATGATATACCGCCTAAACCAAACACTTGGAACCATAACTTCTATTCACAGCAGTTGTCCCCAGCAACCAATTACTGGCAGAGAACCTCTTATTAGCTAAAGCCTTATTCCAACACTTTGATATACTGCCAACGATGAATGAAACACGCTATAAATCGTAGTCATCTCTCAGATCAACCATTCCTGAAACCACTTCCCTTGACTGATATCACAACAGATTTCCGGGTCAAACCTCGATATTATCTTCCTAACAAGCTAAGGTCAAATCTGTCCGTATTCATTAATGAACCCAACGATCACCTCGAATCCAACACCACTCTGGTGATATGGTACCTCAATACAAGTCTAAACCACATCTTGCATAATACACGCACCAGTAAGAAACGATCTGAACACATTCAAATCATAACAAATGACTCAAACGAAAGAGCTGTACCTCAAGCTCATCAATACTATTACAATACAAGGCTGAGACCCCGTTTCACATCATAGAAATAGAATGCCTGAATCTACCCCGAAAGGTCATAACTCCCGTAGCCTCGCTACAATGCGCGATCCTATCCCAACACTGTTACACCTGAAGCACCTCAAGCCGCTATGCTCAAAATCAACAACCACGCACATTTGATGTCTGAAACCCACGCAATTCATTACACCTACGGTGAAACAAATAACACATACCACGCAAACCTGATAGAACATAATCCAACTCACCTCGCCACTCAACCCGTGGCATTTCCGGCATAGCCCATGGCACAATAGTTCAGAATTGCCTGACGCTAAGACAACCAGTCTAAATTCTGACATCACATACAAAATCTAACATACCAGCAAGTAAAGATACACTCGAGCCTCCAAATCCTGATAGCCCTTAAACAGTACCGACGCACACGATCCACAACCACAATATAGCCTGAACATGAGAACTCCTAGTCTCCAACCCTATATAGCACACACATCATCATACCTGACCCCAATATTATTGAAGTGCCATCAACTTAATCACATTGGCCTTTTTTCTGAAACATGTAACCTGTACGAGTCATTATGATTAGAAATAAAATTTCCTTAATCATCTGAAGATCATTCCCCCTAATCATCTGAAGCTCATTTCTCTAATCACCCAAAGTTGGCCGTGCTGCCTAAGAATGTTATGAATTTCCATTCAGAACTGAACCATAACCTTACACACGCAATTCTCAATCCTTCACAACATTTCGCATATACCATATCATCCTAAGGTAACACGAGGACTTCTCCTCCCTTCCGAACCATGAACGTTTACGTACTCAACTAGTCAAGAACTTCCATTGATCCTATCTAGAAGAAAAATCATTACACATCCCATGCTCTGCATGACATAGATAGGTCTTGTTCAAATTCTTACAATACCGACACGACAGATAAGATCTGTATAAACTCATAACACCGCCGAATCAACAATACATTGGGTCTATACTCTTGGCAAGAACTATCACCTCATTCTGAGCCAAACAATGGTCTTAGCTCTTTAATTTTACTTCACATACTCAGATTGCACTGGTCTCAAATTCAATGATCTCGTCTTACCCAGTACGAACTGTTCGGGCAATAAGCCACTCCAGACATAATTATAAGTCGTATATGATGCCCCAATGTGCCAATAGGCTACCAATTCGAATGCAATACAAAAGAAAACGAGCTCTGGAAGGAATTACCAAATCCTACGCACTAATACAGACTTTCCTTGGAAAACAGGTAGCAAGGCATACAAAGATAGCGTATAGAAAACTATACTCGATTTCACACTGTTGCGGCGTGCAACCCGATCCGGATAACATACCCATGGCGGCGTGCCACCCGATCCATGCATAGATCTCACATAAGGAGATGCACATCGAGCCAAATTTGCTCATTACAACAAAATACCGAATATCAGTCATAAGCATGCTAAGTGCATAATAACACCTCTAAGGATTATATAGCATTATAACTACAAACTCAAGCACAACTGAGGCGCGATATACAATCGGGATTTCAACAGTCAAGTTGCTCATATAACATCATTCCTACGCGGATTCTTAACATGTAAGCAATTTCTCGAGTTGTCTCACAACTCACACGGCGCAATGCCTCACTACGCGAGATATCTGACAATGAAGCATCATCCTAACTACTCCTCCATGAGGACCACGTTACAAAAATGCACACATCTGGCCTGATATAGATCCATTATTCACATTAAGTCCATCCACCGACTTCAAGCTGATTCTGATCACAATGAACTAGTTTGACAACCTTTCAAGGGTCCATAATAACTCCCTTTTTCACATAACACACAAGAACAACCATCACAATCGGGGTAATCCTTCCCAGTTCACAACACAATATGCCAAGTGCCCTCCAGGCATGAATTCCTCAATTTAACGACACCATCACAACCTTGATACTTGGTTTACATCTTTAATCAGTCAAGTGACTACATGCCACACTTATATAATCTTCCAGTGGGACACACTCCCACAACCTACCGCAGCAATATTTGGGGCGTACCTCCAAACCACCGGTCGCACTAACGCTGAAGAGCGATCAAGAATCATTAGCCAGGACGCAAAGCCCTTTTTACAAAACACCGATCTTAGGTGACGCTGAAGACAATACCAATTTACCTTAACAATCGAAACTTCTTTCCTGCTCATCCGAGCTCATGACATCTTTGTCAAAATTTTCCCTTCACTCGTGCCATTCCCGGCCCAATCTCCACGACCAGAGCTGATTCACCAGCATGCATCAAATCAGAACTAACATAGTACATAACCACCAATCCGCTAACCAATAGCAAGCTCCCCAACTTGGCTCGAAGCCATATATCACAACACACTATACTCATAACGCATATGCTCCATTGCTGTCGTAATACCATAGTGAGATTGAACTCGCTCTTTCATAAGCTTGTGGAAACTCAAATCATCTGGAATTTTAACTCTTCTGCATCTTCTTGCATTCACTCACATAACAGTTAAGCCTACCCTCCAGGCGACCAAATTCCCACTAAATCCAAAAAATTTCGGCAGAGTTTCCCTTGTAATTGGGCCTATCCACCTGCCATAGAATCACCAAAACCATCCTAGCAACACGGCCACAACTTGACAAGCATCACAATGTATATCAACATAAATCTCAATACTACATGTATTATATTATCAAAATTGATACATGGGCGTGGGTTGCACCTATTCGAATCATAACACATAGAAGATACCTTTCGATCCTCCATTATTGGGATATTCAACCGAGTAAGAACATATTCTCTCCTTAATGTTTTCGACCTTCACGGTGTGCTCCTCGACATAGATTTCGTCATAATACATTTACAGAAGCGATCTTAGCTCCCAGACTTATCTAACTAGTATAACAAATGGTTTCCCCTCATAAGCCAATTACCCATTAGCTTTACCTTTAGTTCATGTTTTTGTATACCTTCCACTGTCATACACACTACACAGTACCAACATACTCATTACGTAGCTATCCAGCAGCCATTCCCACATTTTGGGACAATACCGAACATATAAGTTCATAACTCTAGCTCACAAAATCAGCACCTTGGTGCTCAAGCCATAAGCAAAGGTCCGGCCTCATGTCCTCCAGACTGGCCCAACATCAACTCACGGAGATTACAACTCGCCCCCCTTGGATCGGGGAAGCACAAGCCATCAAGGCGCATATACTACTAAGCGCTCATGTGCGCATACTGACGTGTGGAAGGAATTTCAAGAGGTATATCTCAAGCTGAATCAAGTACGCACGAGAAGAATTCCAAGAAAGTGAAGTTTTCCTAAAGGTTCTGCAGCCTCTCGTGGAGAAATACAGGCGTCCCCGTCTCGTTCCACGAGACTCTACTAAACCGGCTCATGACTCATGAGGCCTAATAACCTAGGCTCTGATACCAACTTGTCACGACCCAAAACCCGGTCGTGATGGCGCCCAACACTAATGCTAGGCCAGCCCGACCATTTACTCTCTCAACTCGAGCACAAAGCTCAAAACCAATTAATCAGATACTTAAAATCAAATATTAATGCTCATAGTTGAAATACTCAATTAAAACAATACGAAATACTGACATGAACTGTAACTCCCAAAGACCTGGGGTCATGAGTCTAGAGCCTCTAACAATACAGAGTCAAGAATCCTCAAAATAAGTATGTTCTAAAGTACGGAAATAATAAAGGGATAAGGGAGGAGTCGGGTCCTGCGGACGTCATAGCAGCTACCTCGACCACTCCTGGAACTCTGGAAACCAGCGGCTAGCTCAACTAAGCTCCCGAAGTACCTGAATCTGCACACAAGGTGCAGGGAGTAGGGGGGTGAGTACTACCAACTCAGTGAGTAATAAGCATATAAAATGTCTGAAGATAAGAAATCCACGAGATGCCACAAAGTAAAGCTAAAACTAACAGTCCAACACCTAACTACGAACCAACAGCAAAACAACTTCAAATATATCAGTCAAGTATAATGTAAGGATGCAATACAATGCACATGACCGCTACGGCGTGTAGCTCGATCCATTTAACGTCGACGGCGCTCACTGGGGGTGTGTACAGACTCCGGAGGGGCTCCTTCAGCCCAAGCGCAATATAATCATACCATTCGTTGCGGCGTGCAGCCCGATCCATACTCAGTCCACAATATGCATATGAGTCACGTAACAGATTCAATTAATTTCCCAATTTCCAACTTATTAAGGAGAATATACTTTAGATATTTAACTTCAGGAAAAGTGACTTAGCATTTCATAACAGTGATTAAACACAGGACTGAGATCAATGATTATACAAAGCATGCTATCACAATGACATTCATCCTCTAAGGATGCTACAGATCGGCACAAGGCCCCAAACACGGCAATAAGCCCAGATATATTCAATACAGGGTGCGTATCAGTCGCCAATATAGAAACATTCTTGTTCGGGATGGACCAAGTCACAATCCCCAGTCATAACCAATCCCGCACCTGCCATGGGGTGCGAGTCACGCCCTACAATAGCGTCACAATGTGATAAGCCGGGGTTTCAAACCCTCAGGCCATCATATACACCAACTACTCACCTCTAACCGGCCGTAGACTGGTCCGCAATGCCTTTTCCCTTTGTATCGACCTCCTCGCGCGTCGAATCTAGTCAAAATCACAGCGAATACATAAATATGGGTTAAAGAAACATAACCCAATCAAAAATACTCGAAAAGTACTAAAATTCACGAAGTTGGTAAAACCCGAGCCCCGGGCCCACTTCTCAAAAAATTCCGAAAATCACACCAACGGATTCCTCGTCTCGCCACCAGTCCGTACATATAAAGTTTACCGAAAACGGAGCTCAAATGGCCTTTCAAATCCTAAAAATTCGTTTTAAAAAACCAAGCCCTAGTTCTTCACAATTTCTACCCACTTTCATGAATTTGAGTGTTGATTCTTCCATAAAATGGTGTTTTCTAGTCAAGAGACTTACCTCAAATCAATACCCGTTGAAATCCCCGTCAAAATCGATCAAAAAGCTCTCAAGGCGGTGTAAAAATGGTGGAAAAATGATGGGTTTCGCGACTGATATAACCCTTAAAAATATTATGTCCGCCCAGTCTTTCCTCTATGCGATCGCAACACTACTGATGCAATCGCATATCACAATCTCAAACCTCCCAAAAAATTCCTTCTACGCGATCGCAGAACACCCCTTGCGATCGCAGAGCACTCCTTTCCTCTTCTACGCGATCGCACACCTAGCCACGCGACCGCACTGACCAAACTCTCAGACATATGCGATCGCAGAGCCCTTTACACGATCGCATAGTGCAAAAATCTGAGCTCCCTCCAATTCTTCTATGCGATCGCAGCCCTGTGCTCGCGATCGCGAAGAGCTAATTTGCTCTGCAAATTTCTGCTGCATTTTTCAACATCAAATCCCCGTTAGCCATCCGAAATCACCCCGAGGCCCTCGGGACCTCAACCAAAAGCACCAACATACTCCAAAACATCATACAAACTTGTTCCATTCACCAAAACACGTCAAACAACACAAAAATCATCAAATTACAAGCCTAAGTTAAACTAAAACTTCCGAAACTTGCATTTGACCAAAAACCCGACCTAAACACCTCCGAATGATCTGAAACTTTGTACGCATCTCCAAAATCACCTAACGGAGCTACTGCAACTCTCGGAATTCCATTCCGACCCTCGAATCAAAATCTCACCTACCATCCGGAATTCGCCAAAATCCAACCTTAGCCAATTCAAGCCTAATTCTACACCGGGCCTCCAAATTCAATTCCGATTGCGCTCCTAAGTCACAAATCATCCCCCGAAACTAGTCGAATCATCGGAAATCCATTCCGAGCCTTCTAACTCATAAGTCAACATTCGGTTGACTTTTCCAAATAATCCTTCTCATAAAGATACTTATTGTCTCATTTCTAACCGAACTCTATCCGAATTACTTCAAATTATCCAAACACATATAATGAAACATATAAAAGCATAAAATGGGGAAAACGGGGCGGTAACTCCCGTAACGGCGGGTCGGGTCGTTAGACCCCTCTCTGTACTGCCCCATCAAATCCAAATACTGGGCACGCGTCATGGATCTCATGTACTGGGGCAGTGCAACGGCCCGTCCATCTACGCGCTGCCCATACAAAACCAGAACATCCTCAAGCGTGATGGTGGCCTCTCCAGTGGGCAAGTGAAAAGTGTGTGTCTCCGGTCGCCACCGCTCTACCAAGGCCGTGATGAGAGACCAATCAAGCTGCATCCGCCCAATCTGCAAAATCGTAAAGAAGCCCGTAGCCTGTAGGCGCGCGACTACGCGGGCATGGAAATGATGCTGCCTCAAGAACTCCCACAAATTGCCAGGTCTCCTGGCGCGGAGAGGCTGATCCGATAGATGTTCCTCTTATACAAAGGAGGACCTATGGTCGCCCTGCAACACTTATAGCTGATCCTCGGCTGGTCTAGGATGCGCAGGCGGCAAGTCCATGTCGTCTACTATAATTCAAACAAAATTATTTGTGTGTGTCAGTTTAATGAATTAAATAATTATTTTTATAATTGGACTGAGTAATTATCTATGGGTTCCAGGCTCGATATTTGAGGCCCGGTAGCACCAAGTTATCCTTAATTATTATGTGTGTCAATTTCAACATTTTTAGAATTTTATTAGTTTAATGAATTAAATAATTATTTTTATAATTGGACTGAGTAATTATCTATGGGTTCCAGGCTCAATATTTGAGGCCCGGTAGCACCAAGTTATCCTTAATTATTATGTGTGTCAATTTCAACATTTTTAGAATTTTGTTAGTTTAATAAATTAAATAATTATTTTTAAAATTGGACTGAGTAATTATCTATGGGTTCCAAGCTCGATATTTCAGTTAATTTGACAACATATATTAATTTGTTAGTTTTGTAAGTTTATTTTATAAATTAAATAATTAATTTTGTAGAGTGTAATTGGATAGAGTTTGTAGTTAGTACATACTTAAACTACAGAGACTATACGCTAAAAGACTCTATATTATACTACACTAAAAGGCTCTATATTTTACTACGCTAAAAAGCTCTATATTTTACTACGCCATAAGTCTCTATATTTTACTACGCTAAAAGGCTCTATATTTTACTACGGTGAAAGGTTCTATATATTAATACGCTAAAAGGTTCTACATTTTACTACGCTAAAAGGCCACTATTACATATAAAAACAACAAACATAACATACATATGAACAACAAACTAAATAAATAATATTTATTTATTATTTAAGTAAATAAAAATATAACATTAACAATAAAAATTATTTATCAATTTTTAACTATTTTTTCCCAAAGCTAATAAATCAATCCGGGTATAAATAAAATACAATTTTAACACAAACATAACACAGATTAACATGAAAACACATTCAACAAAACAAATATGCATATACTCTACGAGTTTCGACATAAACAAAATCGAAATACCTCGATTTAAGTTTTTTCAAAAAAATCCAAATCGATTTTTTGAACCCGAAAGAAGGAATCCAAGGCTTGTGCTGTGTGCGGGACCTACACTCTTCGCTTTTTGGGTGACGGGTGGGGCCCAATTTTTTTTTTTTTTAATTTCACGGGGGGAGGGGACCAGCTGTGAGTGGGGAGTTTTTAAAAATGGAGGACTGTCGTTATCTTGGGGAAGAAGAAGGGGCTATATTTTATTATAGCGAAACGCAGTATAATACTGCGAATTGCTTAATCGCAGTATTGTACTGAGTTTTCTCAAAAAAAATTATTTTTTTAATAATTCGCAGTATAATACTGTGAATCACTTTAACGGCTAACTTTCCGTTAAAGTGATTCGCAGTATTATACTGCGTTTTATATACTTATGTAACTTTTTTTTTAATAGTAGAAAGGTATTTTGTGCCGAAAAAGGCACTATTTAAGTTTCAGACTCGTGAAATAATTGATGTGCGCTAAAGCTGATCTGAACCCTACCATAATAAAAAAAAAATATAACTCTTAGAACGTGATAAAGAACAAGTAACCAGTTCGACATTGACAAGTACATCACTATTTTTCTTGTTTATAAGGAGAGAGAGAGAGATAGAATAGAGTTAGTCACAAATTTCGAAAAGAATAAGAGAGAAGCATCAAAAGGCTTGCTACGCAGGAGAGATGATGCTGGATAATGGACCATCCCTACTTAGCTATCTCAAGAGATTGGAGGGAGCTTTGATTATTTAGCCAGCATCATACTCCTGCATATTAAGCCTCAAAAGATGCTATAAACCAAGTTAATTAGGGGCCTGTGTGGATAATATGGTGGAATGTAAAAGTAGATACTTGAGAGAGATTATTTGTTTTGTCTATAGACTATAGAGATTATTTGTCTTCCATCTTCTTTAGTCGAGAGTGTCTATCGGAAACAGTCTCTCTGCTCTCCCAGGGTAGGGGTAAGGCTGCATACATCCTACCCTTTCAAAACCCCACTTGTGAAATTTTTACTGGGTTGTTGTTGTCGTCGTCTATAGACTATAGTTGGTAGTTAATTCACATATTTGTGCTGACAGCATCACTTGTGTTTTAAAAGGTTCTTTCAGCTTTCAGGAGGCAAATGACAGGCTTGGATTATCGCTTCAAGACACATGGGTATTGAAAATCTGCAAGATATATAAGTTTCCAATTTTAAAGCATTCTTGGCAAGACGACAGAACCTGTTTTCCAGAAGCAGGCAAAAAGAGAAGCTTGTTTTAAGTATATATGCATTTTGTAGAATGATTTGATCAATGAGTCGCAGCTATATGAGAGGCAAACGATTCCTAAGTTTTTCGACGAATGTTGGTAGCAAGTAGAGAGAATTTACTTTCCTCTTGATAATACCAGGAAATGCGGGCGGAATAGAGCTCGGCGGAGAGTTTAAATATAGGGTAAGCAGGGGCAGATGCAACATAGAGTTACCGGATTCAACTGAACCCGGTACTTTTAACATGGAGCATAAAATTTATGTAAAAATTACTAAAATTGCAATAAATTGTAGATATAAGCCCATACTTTAAAAATATAACTGGTTCAATGCTAAAGTTTTAAATGTTGAACGCATAGATTTGAAATCCTAGATCTGCCTATGAGGGTAAGATCCCATCTTTAAGATTCAGATAAGGAAAGAGTTTTAAACCTATGTGGACATGGAGAGGACTGATGATCACGCCCAACTATGCCTTATAAAAAGGACTCTGCGGACGTTGCAAATATAACCCGAGTATTACGCCCAGGGTCGAATCCACAGAGAGTTAACCTATCAACCACTATCTTCAGACCCACTAATTCTTCAGAACCAGCTTCCCAAATATTCAAATCTCAGTTGAGTGTTCTTTAACAACTAGCTTGCAAGTAACTAAGTAGCTGTAAACTAAATTAATAAGGTTGTAAACAATTATGAGGAAAAGCTAAGGCAATGATTTTCCCTATTGATGGAATCCCTTCTGTTTATGCTCATACAAATTTACCAACACATCTCTATCAATCATGAACGCTAATCTTACCGCAAATCTCCCGAGTACTCACAGTAATTTACTATTGTCCTCTCCCGAGATACACTAGCTTAATTTATTTAGCACGATTCACTTTAGATTACACCCAAGGCTTCGTTATCCCTAATCCCACCTTTAAACCCGCAATTATAGATTCCTCTAATAATCTAGGAGTGGTGTTGTTCAACAATACCCTAAATATACCCTCTTTTCCAAGTTATGCATACTAAATAGGCACAGCTAATTGAGGATCCTGTCAATTAACTACAACGAACACGAAGTTGAACAAATAGAGATTAAACTAGCAATTTGTATTCACATAAACAAGAAGTTCATCACCCAATAGGTTCCATCAAAATCTTAGACAAGGAATTTAGCTACTCATGGCTATAGGAAAATAAACTAAGATTGAATTCATCATAAAAATCAAAAGAAAAGAAGAAAGATGTTTAGAGTATTCTCTCACAATGGTTTTCCTTGCTAAGAAACCTTAAAAATCAATACATGCCTCTCTTGGGCGAAGTCTAATGTTTTAAATAGGGTTTAGGTCTAAAAATCCCGTATTTGACACTTTGACCCCTGAAGTTTTCGCGCCTGCCGCGGTTCTGCCGCGGTCGCGGTAGAACCGCGGCCAAACACCCTCGCGGAA
>NW_017674449.1:19058-40558 GCF_001879085.1 Nicotiana attenuata
CGGAGGACTTTGAGCGTGATAGGTCTCTCCAAATGGGGCGCCGAGAGGGCCCCTGGCACTTCAATAGACCGCTAGAACGGGCAAAAGGAACCGATCATCCTCCTCACACAATCTCAATTGTGGTGCGTGTACCCCTTTGCCCACTCTATGCTAGAAGCTTTGAAAAGACTGCTCTGGAGCCATAATCTCCATCGTGCAGGATTTGTGGGTGTTCCTCATCAAGCACAATGTGGTTACCAAGGAGGGAAATAGAATCCCTTTGTCAGAGCGTCCCCGTAACCATTCATTCTCCAATACCCGGGCCCACATCAAACATCCTTCCCTATCACAAAGCCCACCTAAGTCAACAGGCCCTATTGAAGTTCACGTCCGTGTATGCTGGATGGCAGAACCTGCTACAGAAACAGTCAACCAACACTTGGCCAAGTGACTGAAAAGTTATAGTTGAGGTTATTTTGTCACGGTATCCAAATGGGCTGACCCCCCCCTGTGCCAAGTACATTGCCGTCATGACCTCCATTCACCCCTATCTCTCATGTAATAGTTCACGTCCACTGGTGATACGGAGGCAGCCTCAAACACCCGGCGAATTGTTTGAATTGACCACTGACCACCACACCCCGAACAATCACCTCCTACCCAATGCAATGGGCAAGTTGGCGTAAAAATTCACAAACCAGCATCTTGTTAACTGGTGCAGTCATAAAAGAATTCCATTCCCGCCTCCGTATTTTCTTCATACATCTCCACCTGTTTTCGGCTCGGAGGTACCCGATCAATCGGATCTCATGATAAAGCATTTTTTGTAAGCCTTGGCGTTGCAAGTTCATCCTCCTGCAGTTCCGATGGAATCTGCTTCATCATAAAGCATGTCATGGGAGTGCCCCCAGAGCGCCTTGCCTTTTGGAGCCATTGGACCTGCAAATAATCAAAACAAACCATCAACATCATGTCCCTAGCTAGTGCCAATAGGATGTTACCTCAGACTCACCACCCGATGATCACCAAATTATTTCCCCTTAATTCATTCAGAACAATCTCCACATAGCCGCATAGTTTTCTTGCCACTTCCGCATAATACCAACCCCAACAACTATACTCCTTTCAATGTTAACATTATGACATACAAAACACCACATTATAACAAATACCACCATTACCAACAATCAAACTTACAACATCAACAACCATCCAAATTACATATCTATCCCAAACCTAGGTTGCCTAAAACACACAAAAAATATACAAGCATATACCACAATTTTCGCCAACACATGACCCAATACCATACTACACCACAAAAAATCTAGTTTAGCCTCCAAACACCAAAACAACTTCACAATATTTAATAAATGAGACCCAATTAATTGCAACCACAACAACCTCATAAACATCAACTTACAACAACTACAACAATTGGCAAACATAAAAAAAGCAAAAAATTTTAAATTACTACACTACTCCTACTAGTCTTTAAGTAAAAACTAATAATTTAACAAATTACACTACTAAGAGAGAAATAGAAAAAGAGAGAAGAATAACTACTTGAGTTGATCAAGACGGGACGGCAACGGAGTGTGTTAATGGAGTTGGAGCCGACACACGGGGGTTAATGGAGGTTTGTAAGAAGAAGAAGAAGAAGGAGATTTTAGGTGAAGAGAGAGAAAAAAGGAGTGGGAATGGGTGGGCGTAAATTGACTTGAGATAGGAAATAGAAGGGGGGGGGGGGTGAGGGTCTTAAACACAAGAGAGAAAAGAATAAAAAAAAATAAAAAAAATTCACTTACCTGGCCGCTCTGTGTCGCCGCGTTCTGTCCGCGTCCGGTTGAAACGCTGCGACATTAGATTCCGAACAGGCCATTACCGCGTTTCACCGCGGTCTCGGTAGAACGCAGTCGACGGCCCCTCTCTGATACTAACGCCCAGTTTTTTTTTTTGTAATAAGATTACAAAGGTTACAATTACAACAATGTCAGGTTGCCTCCCACTAGCTCCTGATTTAAGTCGCGCTACGGACTCATGTGAGCCAAATTAAGGTCACCCACCTCTTGTTCATTCAAATGCAGCTCTAGTTATCTCCTGAGGCTCGTTTCATGCCCACATTACCAATTTCAACCGCTGACATTGACTCCAATAATGTACGTAATCATTCTTCAGTGAAGCAACTTCCACAGCTCCGGATGTAAACAACTTCAACCACGCGAGATATGTCCAGGACCACCTTGAACTTTACTTTACCTGGGAAAAACCGCAGTCTTGAGTTATAAAGCAATACCTCTCTCTCCCAGGTTTGAAATTTCGTTCAATGATGTTCTGATGTGAAGCCTCTTCTATTCTCTCTTATATAGCCTTGTCTCTCAAAGCATAGATACCGAACTCCGCTCTAGCCTCATCTAATCAGTTGACTCTCGACGTGCCCGCAGCTTTCCAAGTCTAATTCAGTCTTTTCAGCCCCACTCACGCTTTATTTCAATTCTACAGTAGTCTGTACACATCTCCCAAACACCAAACTTATAGTACTTACCAATTGTGTCTTGAAAGCTGTCCTGTAGACCATAGTGCATCATCTATGCTTCCTTGACCAAAGTCAGTTCTGTAGCATCTACAGTTTTTTCAATAAGCCTCTTGATCTCTCTGGTTGGACCACCTCAACCTGTCCACTGTCTGTGTGGTGGTTACGAGTTAGCCAACCTTGTGCGCACGTCATATTTTACCAACATCCTTTCTCGAATGCCGGTTGCAAAAATGAGTGCCCTCCGTCGCTTGATAATTGCCACGCCCTGTGTCCCACAAGGCGGGTGAATATTTCTTCTTTTAGAAACCGACTACCACCTTAGCATCATGGTGGGTAATGCTGCCAAAGGCTCCACCACTTTGGACAACGTAGCACCACATATTTATTTGCCATAGGACTGACGAAGGACCCAGAAATCTATCCCCCAAACATCAAAGACACTTTCCACCTCTGAAGCTGGGTTCAGGCATCTCGTGACCCGGAAATGTTCCCGGTGCTTGACATTCATTACAGCCCTACCCATAATGTGAGCATCCTTGAAACATCCGTTTGGCCAGAAAAAATCGCCTCAGCCCCCTAGCTGCTGTCTCTTAATTCCTCCAAAGTGCACGCCACTACTGCTCTAAGCGAATACAAGCCGCAAACAGAAGATTTCATTCTCGGGGACGCATCTCCGGATCTGTTATCAAGGCATATTCGAAACAACTTTCACGAAAGAATCTCTTCCTCTGGACCGATGAACAGGTCTTGAGGAACAAACCAGCTAGCCAGGTAATAGCATAGTCTGTTCATACCAAGCGCCTTCCTATGATTGTTAACGAGTCAAAGCTGCTCATCCTGGAAGTTTCCAGAATTTCTCCAATTTCTACTAACATTTCTCAGCTCCTCAGATCGTTAATATTGTATCAGCGACTGATTCTTCAGTGCCTTGCGGTCACGGATTTCAAGATCAACTCTTGCAAATAGCAACAATTCCCAACGAGCATCAGCTTGGCTTAGAGTCCTTCTTTTCTATTGAATATCTAAGAGCTGCATGGTCAGTGTATACGACATTACCTGGATCCTATACAGATAGGACCGGAAACTTGTCAAAAAAAAAACCACAGCTAGCATCTCCTTTCTCTGTCACTGTATAGTTCAATCTGGGCTTCCTTCTCAGCATCGCCCACTATACATAGTAGCATTGATTTGCATCAATTGTCTTCCGCTGGCCCAGCACTGCCCACCCGCTTAGTCACTAGCATCACACATTAATTCGAACGGTTAGTACCATGTTGGGCAACATTATGGTGCTGTATGACCACTTTTAGCTTCAACTCCTCAAAATAAGCTAACCCTGCAATCATCAGAAAATACAAAAGGGTGAGCTTTCTCTAACAACTATACAGAGCAGGTGGTATTTTTGGAGATAGTCCTTACAGAACCTCACGTAGGAACCCGGGCATGTCAAGAAAGTCTCTTATGGCTTGACTAAGTTTGCGGCGCGCAGCTTACCGTATCACATCATACCTTGCTCTATCAACCTCTATTCCCTTGCTGACAACCCGGTCCCCAAGACATTCCTTCTTTACATGAAATACCACCTTTTCCCAGGCAGAAACCATTTAGTCTCGATGCTCACCGTTTCAGCACACGCGTCAGAAATTCACTAGCAATCCTCAAATGAGTTCCCCGACCCACTGAGAAGTCAATCCAAAATGAACACCTCCATTCCCTAATATCTTCTAGCCACTTCAGTGAATTGCCATCATGCCACCATTGGAATGTGCCGGTGCATTGCATAGGCCAAAGGCATCCTCCTGAAGCATAAATTCCCGTAGCGGCAATGTCAAGAGGTCTTTTTCCTCTATCCTCAGGCAAGGAGATCTGATTGTATCCCGACGTCACCCATCCAAGAAGGCAAAAGTGATGACCTCCTCTGCCAATCTATCCAGCATTTGACAATGAAGATGAGTCGCAAGGGGTCTTTCCTGGATGGCTAAGATGTTCCTAACTTTTCATAATCCATGCAGATTTCTCCAGCCTGTTACGCGTCTTGTGAGATATAATTCATTGTCATTCTTCACCACCCGCCCCTTTTTAGCACAGCATTGAACTGACGCTAACCCAGCTACTGTCATAGATTGGGAAAATTGATTCCCATCCAACACTTATCACCTTCCTTCTTCACCCACTTCCTCATATTCGAGTTCAGCCTTTCTCCTGATTGTTCCCTGGAAGGTTTTCCCCTCTTCCAGCCAGAATCTTGTGCATTGCAATAGGCAGGCTGATCCCTTAATGTCTGCGATGTCCACCAGAATGCATTTTGCACTCCCTTAGTACCTTAAAGCAGTTAACTTGCCACATCATAACAAACCAGATTGAAATATATCAACAGGCTATGTAGAGTTCAGACCAGAAATTCATACCTGAGTGAGTGGCAAGTGGCTTTTAGTTCCAGCTTAGGGGTTCCTCATGGATGCCCTTACCTGAGGGTCTCATTTCTAATGTGTAAGGGCTCAAACTCCCAATTTCTCTCCCAGAACCCTCTACCTTCCGTGCCAACACCCATCCGCCAAATCCTCACCATTCACTTCATCCAAATTATCAAGCATGCAGTTAAGGTATCCTCAAACCGTCAACGACCTCATCATCAGATCTACAATTACATCCTAATCTTGATCGGAAACAAAAATTTTGCGAACTCAGCTTGTCGCCTCATCGATTTCTTTTTGCACATTAAATAATTTCTTCACATTGAAGCCTCATCTGAGCTTCCCCAGTCTCGCAAATCAATCAAAGCTCTCCCGTGGCCAAATGGTCGTCCTAAGATTAATAGGGATTTCTTCATCCACTTTGCAAATCCAAGATTACAAAATTCTGCTAGGGAACACAAATATTTTCTCCACCTAATAAGCACATCATCTAAGGATCCCAAAATGGACGCTTAACATTCTATCGGCCAGCTTGCAACAACAGTTAGAGGTAGGTCTAGCTCTCCCAATGCCTAACCTCTTATTAAAATAACCAGGCCGCATGAGATTAATAGCTGCCCCTATAATCACAAATGCCCTAGCAAAAGGCATATTTCCCAATAGTGCATGGAATTGTTAAAACTACCTGGTATCAAAATAGCTTTTCAGCAACAGGTCTATCAACCACGCACTACAAGTCTATAAGTTCACTGCGAACAAGTCTTCTAAAGTCAAAATTCCAACATCAAGTCCTTATCATTTTAGCGTATCCGACTATCTCCTTTAAAAACTTCAATCAGTGGAATGTTTACCTGATTGTTTGAGCCATCTCCAGGAACTTTTTATAACTGTGCTCTCCTTTATGCTTGGCCAACCTTTGCGGAAATGGTGCCGGAGGTCTTTTCTCCCAATCACTTTGATGATTTTCTCGTCTCAGCTACTACTCTCAACTAATGTCAGTCTGACTGTCTCAGTCTCTTGCCTTCTTTTCTTCAGGAGCGGGCATGGACTGTTACCTCTGTCCCAATCCCTAGAACTCATCCAGCTCAATGGCACTGATATGAGTGTCTCAGCCTGTATGTTTCTCTAGCTCTGTCTCTTGCTCAACATCTAATCCCTGCCATTCCGGAAGAACTCACCGCCATCAGCTGCCTTGGCCCTGATCTTGGATTGTATTTGGGTATCGCAGAATGTTCCTTGAGGTACGGATTTGTTAAGTGGACATTGAAATTCTGGCCCACTTGTACCTCCAATATTTTGATAGCTCGCCATCAGTGCATCCACCCTTCATTTATCTTAGCGTTGGGACCCTATAAACCTGCGCATCATTGCTTCAAGTCTTGCAAACCTCTTCCTGTCTTCCACCCTCTGTTCTGAGGTGGTTATAACCTTGCTGCTGATTCGTTATCCCCTGTGTCTAGAATACGTCCCATGTTGTTGGCGTCTCATGCCTCCATGTTTTTCCGGCTTATACTGTGGCTCGTGCCTGTACTCCTGCTGAGTTCTGCTGACCCTCAGTCTGAATTACCCTTGCCTCGACCCCCATGAGTTACACAAAGTCATATTCTTCAGGTGCTGATGATGTGATTATTCATGCCTCATGTATTCAAGGATTACCCAATTGGCTGGCTAATGAAACAGATGTGCACAAAGCCCCACATATATGTATCTACTATAATAACCCTGCTGCTTCTGCCCTTTCCTCACCTTTTTGGGAAGAAGGCTCATTTTGTGTCAAGTAGAATCGCCATATCTTTCACCCATTGTATTAGAAGGATCAAGAGGCACTGAGTGCCACCACTGGATATAGTGCGTTCCTATTTGTCAACCCGAATTCTGCCGGCCATCTGCGATGCCAAATCTTGACCTTCTCTCCAAGTTCTTGAACTCCAAGAATGCCCCCACCATCAGAAGGCATCAACGATATTCTTCATGCGTCTGACAGTCCCCAGTAAAAAACCTTGTCTCCCAACTATCTGTTCTGAACCACCATTTTGTGGGAACATAACCAACATTCGTTTAAACCTGCCCCATGTCTCTGTAGTGTCTCCATTGGTTTCTGTTTGAAACTTACAATCTCACAATTGTTGAGCAGTTGGTTGGCGGTGAACTTGTTTGTGAAATTTGCTTAACCCCCCTCTCAACCCACTTTCATAGAGGTTATGGGGAGCAGTTAAAAGCCAAACCTGAGCAGCTCCTGTCACCGCAGAATGAAACCATTAATATCTTATTGCTCCGGAGTCACGTTGTTGCCTTTGAGTTTTGCCATATAGACAGGAAGTTGTTTCAAGTGCTGCTGAGGATCTCGTTTGTGTCCCAAGAAAACGTCTCCTGTTCTGCCAACAAGTGTAGTATGTTATTTGTGACTGGAACGATTCAGCTTGTATTCGGCACAAACAATGCACGTGCCAGATGTTCACTGTGGGTGTGCCCAGTCATCATAAGTGCACCCTCAGGCACGGGAGGGTCAATGCTCATTCCTGATTTACGTTGGGGTTGTTTATGTCGCCCATGTCAATTTCCAATTTGTGGTTTGTTGGGTGTTAAGTCCTTTCTCCAGTCCTCGTAGAATTTCTAGGCCTATTACACCTGTCACCCAGAATCAAAAACCGATCAAATTTCAATGAAAAATTGGCAGAGAGAAAACTGAACACAATAAAATCTTTGTATTTCTGTCAATGGCAATTGATAATTCCTTAACTCCCCGGCACACGGCGCCAAAAAATTTCCGATCACGACCCACTATGCCTTATAAAAAGACCTCTGCGGACGTTGCACAATATAAACTCCGAGTATTTACGCCCAGGTCGAATCCACAGAGAGTCACCTATCAAGACCAACCTTCAGACCCTCTAATTTCTTTCAGAACCGACTTCCCAAATATTATCAAATCTCAGTTGAGTTGTTCTTTAATCAACTAGCTTGCAAGTAACTAAGTAGCTGTAAAACTTAAACTTAATATAGTTTATAAAACAATATAGGAAAACTAAAGGCAATGATTTCCCTTAGGGATGGAATCCCTTCTGTTTATGCTCATAAAATTTACCAAACAATCATCTCTATCAATCATTGAACGCTAATCATTTACCGCAAATCTCCCGAGTACTCACAGTAATTACTATTTGTCCTCTCCCGAGAATACACTAGCCTAATTTATACGATTCACTTTAGATTACACCCAAGGTGCTTCGTTATCCCTAATCCCACCTTTAAACCCGCAATTATAGATTTCCTCTAATAATCTAGGATTGTGCTGATTCAACAATACCCTAAATATGCCCTCGTTTCCAATTAGATACTAAAAGCACAGCTAATTGGGATCCTGTCAATTAATACTAAATACGAACTAGAAGTTGAACAAATAAGATAAACTAGCCATTTGTATCACAATAAACAAAGAAGCTCACCCAATAGGTTCCATCAAATCTTAGACAAGGAATTTTAGCTACTCGATTGCCTAGGAAAAATAAACAAGATTGAATTCATCATAAAAATCAAAGAAAAGAAGAAGATGATTAGAGTATTCGCTCACCAATGTTTTCCTTGCTAAAAACCTTAAAATAATCGAAGTTAACATGCCTCTCTTGGGCGATAGTCTAATGTTTTAAATAGGGTTAGGTCTAATAGAATCCCGTTATTTGACCACTTTACCCTGAAGTTTTCGGACGGTTCATGCCCGGTCGCGCGTAAACCTCGGCCAAACACCCTCGCCGAATCCTGAATTCTTGCAGCTGCTTCCACCGCGGTCTGCCTCGTCGGGTGGAATCTCTCGGTTTGGACCTAGCCCTCGTGAATCTTCGGCGCGTGTGCGAGTGTCACTTGGATATTTCACAGGTTAGCCTCTTTTCATCAATTTGACTCAAAACTGTCCTATAAGCCTCTTACAGTGAGTGTGAGATCACCTGCAAATCATGTATAAAAGCACTAATAAAGAGCATTTTTAGCACTTTAGCATTAAAACTACACAAAAGTGATTATTTAAGTCTGATTAATATGTCAAATTCACCTGATTTAGTCAACTATGAAAAGAGATCACTCGTACTAGAATTTGTTATTTTTAATTTTGCAGTCAATCAGTTTAATCGCGTGCTGTGCGCGCACAGTGCACCATATTATACATCTCTTTTCTTGCTGACCTAGAAAATACATTAAGGATCCAACTTGCATTTCCATAGTTCGTATAGGCTTCGATAGCTCATTTCAGCAAGTCCTAACTTGTGATTTGTGTTCTTTTTTCCAGCTACCATTATCATTTGTCTCGCGTGTGAGCGTGTGAAATAAGAGAACCTACATACCCCTTGGAGGGAAATGAAAAGCTATTATGGATTTTCAGGCCACGGCCGAAGTTTCAGGATTATCCATACACGGGATTAAAGGAGGAGCAGTTATGCCATGTACTTATCTAGGCAACACCAGACAAGAAGGGCGGAATACAAAACACTTTGTTAACCGAGTGGCGATGAACACAATAGCATATAAATAAATCTGCAAAGCCAACAGAAGACATGAAGGCGAACATTTTGGAAAATAGATAGGCACCATTTGAGGGACGTACTGATGTGGGCTTATCTTTTAAGTTACATAAAACGATCAACATAAGTACAACTCCCACAATACAGATTCAGTCAAATATCTCTACCATATATCTATCTATCTATATTTTTTGATTTGATATCAGCAACATGCCTTGAACCTGCAATACAGGTGAAGGCTAGTTACCTGACCCCACCGCACCAGCAGAGTTGATTTTTGGAAAGCAGAGAAATTCCAGAAATCTTTAATGAGTATGGCTGAGAAATTGCACTCCCGTCTTTCCGATTTTTGCAATCTGCAAGGTGCAGAGAAATTGACCAACTAGTGGTAAGCTCAACCACCGGAGCAGACATGTCATTTCGATTTATCAATGAAAAATAATTACATAGACAATACATATGATTCATTCAATTCCTATCGACTAGCCTTACAATATAACCTTATAACCCCTTGCAATATCAATTATTTATATAATAATCTGACTTTTTCTAACAAAGTCTAAAGAGTCGTTCGAAGCTCGAGAGTGAGTATGTAGGAAAATACAATAACATCTTCTCTTCTCGTAATTTGTAGTCTGCCTTACAGTGCTAATTAAGGAAGATTTCACCAAATTCTTCCCTTGCCGCACTAACCAAATTCTTTATGTGACAGGACAATGCGAGAAGAGGATATCAACCAGAATAAGCATACGCTAGAAAGATAAAACATTCACATTCAAGTCCAATTGCAAAATTCTTGCGCAAGGGTCTTATAAAGTTCTTAATATTGTAAAACTTACCAGAAGCCCATGCTACCGTTGTTTTTTTACTAATTTTCAGAGACGAGACGGTAATGCAAACCAAGCGCTGTCAAACAGTCCACAGGGTCTGGGAATAGTAGTCACATTCGGGACCGACATGGTTGCATAGCTGTCAAAGAAAGTGTGTGAGACCCTGACTGGTAGAAAGGCGATCAGGCCGAGACTCTGACTCGAAGCTAGCTATTGGATGCGGCAAAATGGTGGTGACTCTCTAAGTGGTACTATATCTGGCGTGTCTTGATCTGATACCGGCCATCACGCAAAACTTTCACACACATTGTCCTTCAACTCATCTAGAAAATATGTTCAAAAAAGCACCGCAACTGATTACTACAATGTGGGGTCCATAATTATTAATGTACAAATTGACCGACTCATTTCGACTGGATTCCGGTCTATCATCATCTTACCGTCCAGCTCAGACACTATACCAAAACATCTATACCGGACCATATCCAGTCAAATATATGTCGTGCAGTTCAACATCTGAATATTAAACACCTCAGTAACCCACACATGGTGCATAGCGCGAAAGAAAATTGCTATGAACTGTGTCAAGATGCAAATACAGCTGACATAATTCTGCTCAGCTTGCTGCTTAGTCGAGCAGGTGAAAAAACGTTTGTGAGCCCTTACTCCCTAAGACTCATTTCACTGTGCATATATCTATCCTCCAGACTGGGCGTATAGCTCGATCTAGCTGGACTGCAATATGCCACGTATACAGAAGAACACGCTTGTCTGTACATATTACATCCATCTACGCTATGATCCTGTTCTTCGACTCAAAGGTCGCTCCAGGCAGGTCACGGATCAAGGGCGTGCAAGGGAGTGGCGCGAAACGTCGCTAGTGGGTGGGCTCCGCGGGATTCCTCATCAATGTACACCCAATCCATCTACTAAAGAGATGTAAAAGGAAAGATTATGGTGGTGATGCGAGGAGGAGTGTGAAAATGTAAAAAGAAAGATTCATGTGGTAGAGGGTAGAGGGAAACAGAAAGAGAGGGGGGTATGAACGACAGAAGACTAAGCCAGCGAACAATGACAACAGCATGGAAGAGAAAGGAAGACAAAGATGGTGAAGACTGTCTGACCGGTTCGCAAGAACTGTCGGCCCAGTGTGCACCCACAAGTACAAGGGAAGGTCCCAGGGGAGTGGCGGTGAAACTGGTGCCGGTCGAGTAACAGCGAGGGCAGGGTAGAGAATGTAGGCACGTGCTGGGGGACCCAAGGACTTGCCATCAGCCACAGTGCATACAAGCGGCATAATAAGCACAAGTTACCATAGCGAGGCGCTTCGACGGGATCGATCATAGTCCGTGCACGACGCCTAGAAAAGCAAAAGGGCTTACGGCAAAGCGAAAGGTGTCAGGCACTCATTAGAAACTTAGTCAAAACGCCTCTGGCAGAGGTAGAACTGCACAGTGCGAAAAATATCGCATAACGTCAACGAGCCCGGGCTATATCTCCCTGGGAAAAGGCCGTAATAGTGCTATCCCACTTCGCCAACGGAAGGCGAGTGTGCCACCGACTCAATCGGTCTCACACTCGCTGGAATCCCAGCTCAGTCTCCGTGGAGGGAGAATCCGCATAAACCTGTAAAGACACTTAAGTAAACTATACCAAGCATAACCTCAAACCGGAGCATAACAGCGATTATGTCAGAACACAAAGTGAACGACAGCAAGCTAAAGAAGACCACGTCAACCATGGTCTATCTGCTCATTCACAACCGAAATAAAACACCCATAGCCATCCTACACTACGTGCCGGTCACTGCTTAATACAGCCAACATAAAGGCTAATAAGACCGCACATCTGTAGGAACTTTGGCGCCACAATCTTGATCCGCACACGCGACCAGAACCGTTACTACTTACTCGTGAAGAGGAGAGAGAGTATTCGATCTACGCCACAAAGACCAACAAAGCGACCGAATACTTGGTTATGGTCCGTCTCCTTCAGATCATCGAACTCACATGCTCTATCGCACCGAGGAACGCAAGTCAGCGCAAAAGACAAACGAATGTGGGATCAGTCGAGATACGAAAAAAGTAGAGACAGGAGGCGCGTAGGGTCTGAGAAGATAGGAATGTCCCTCAGGACACCACACCAGCTAGAATTCAACTAATGAATTCACTACTAAACCACCAGTCCAAGACACAAGAGCGCGCCAGAGCAGTGTCGACTCACACCATGACCATTAAATCTAGTCCAAAATAACTATCACATCTAACCACCCGGCGGTCTAGTATCAGTCCAATATAACACTAAATCAAACACCGCTCAGGTAGGGAACACAAATCAGATTGCAACAGCGCTAACACAAGATACAGCCAAGTTCAAAAAACAAAATCAAGCACTGCCTTAACTCCCTCCAACAATCTCTCAACCCATGCTCACACGAAACTATGCTTCAGGAAAAAAACTCCCGCTGCTTAAGAAACAATCTCAAAACACAAGATTCCAAAATAAACAAACCAACATCCATTCATGCGATAATTCGAAACTATCAAAGAAAAAAGACTATAAAAAAAAAATATCAAGATACTCACTTCCAGACACGACCAACAAACAATAAATAAATTAACCCGCCATGGAAACCATAAAGCAGAAATCACTCATATCATGACCCCAAGCGAAATATATACTACTAATCATAACGCAAATAACCGGCCAGAAAACTACCCAAGGCCAGAATAAAACTAAATAAACCCTCACGCATGACTCACACTAAAGACTCAGCACAAAACTCAACAATCACTCATACAGATCGAATAATACCGATCAGGACGCTTCCCGACCGCAATAGATAGAAGAAGAATGGGTAGCTAAGGACTCATAATCGCATAATCATCTAAAAAAAAAAGAAAGCTAAATGCGTCCTGAGCAACGCAAGTAAACGCCTCATATCTGGTCCTCACTGACGCATTGCTGTGTCATGTCAGAGAACCAAAATTTGAGCATGATGAATCGTAATAGATTGCTCGTCCAACCTTCATCATAGCCTTCCCTGCGCAAGGAACAATCGGTCTGCTCCCTTCTACTCACCTGAAACCACATCCATCATAAACATAGGACAAGAGCGAAGCAAAACTCAACAAAGAGAGCATGATGGCGAAAGAGTTGTAATATGGACTCAAGATCGAAATTAACGATTAGTCCCGAAGCTCCTGACACTCTAGTGTAACCTCCCCACTATAGATAGATCATAGTAAATATCGGATGATCCAATCCATCAGAGGAAGCGAAATTACATTACACCTGTCGGTGGTTCATGTGGAGGGGTCGGCCCGTTTCGTCGAGATCACCGATGAACAATGCTAGGACCCAGACTAGAAAAACGCCTCTCAGATTGACCTCTAAAAAATGTAGCAGGGTAAACTTAATATTCCCGAAACTATTAATGCCCCGATACTAATAAAATGCTAATACATCTAAGGACACGATCAGTTAAACCCAGACAAAATACAGCTATGCGTTGCAGATCAAGTAGTATAAAACCAACTTGATTCTGAGGAGGTACCGCCCAAAAATATCAAAACTACACCGAGAACGCGATAGTCCAACAGCTGAAGGATACATAGTTCGATAATTGATTGAACATGTGTCCTACCATTCTCCAAGAAATGACTGGAGTACTACTCACGAAACCATACAACAGGGTAGACAGGCGCGCTATGCTAACGGATGGGTGCGCGTCCATTCAGATCACACAATAATGTATTATATTTCATTGGACTCTTCCGAATTGTATCCTTCTTAACTTGTCATGCCAAGAACAGATGAAAGACATATAGATGATTGACTGCTATATAGACGTTGCTTTGGCAGAAAGGCATCGTACGATTGTGGATGCGGTAAGCAGGCGAATATATCAGCCATTAGCGATCGCACACATCTCTCAACCCACGAGGCCATCTGACAAGGCAATACTTCTTGCACCGATGCCTGAGCAAACATAAAAGATACTCCTCACTCTGTCGCCGAACATATCCCTAAGCATCCGAGCCACATAACGAGCACACCTCCTCGAAACTATGTGCCTCGGAGTGTCACTCACAATCGAACTAATAACACGGACACCATCTCCACTCCCATGACTAATCCACACCTACTCCAATACTGATCAAACGGATACAAACATCCCCAAATAACGATGATATAAGACCAGAGCGTTAATATGAACATGCTCAGCCTCCCGCTAAAGCTCAGGTACTCTCTAGTGATGCTGAGATGGAAATTTATAGAACGAAGAGGAAGAGAAGGAATCAACCAGGATGCATAAAAGTTAAGCATAGTCCAGCTAGACATCAATACGCAAACGTTCAGACCTGCACATAGCTGACGCATGAGAGACGAGAGCAACAAACCTATTCGCCCTTCAAGACGTACAATCGCAATCGAATTGAACGTGAGGCACACCACTACACATGAGTGTCGATACCGCAGAGCAATATAGGAATTAACAAAGGCACCTATGCAGGACACAAGTTAGAACCAAAGTCGAGCACAATAGCAGATATGAACTGGCAAAAGACAAGAGAAACCACCACAGGCTAAACGGCGCGACCTCATCGGAGAGTGCACTGCTGAATCGAGAGAAGGGACGCAAGACTATAGATTAATCATAAGACTAGCATATAAAAGAAAAGTTGATGTTTTCTAATAAAAAAACAAAAACAAAAACTAATAACCATGCGTTTCTGAACTACTGCCACAAAAGCACATGATAGTAAGTCATATACGCAAATCTGAATTCTCCACAAGTCTCCTCTGGCACGCTTGGACGAGGAAGCCACATCATTCCACTATCAAAAATATGACTATAAATCTCCTTACATCCTACCAACCACTAATTCATGCTGCACAAGCACTTCCAACATCTCTCGATGGCTTGCTACCAAGAAACATCTCACAAAAAGCAAGACGAAGTACTAGAGCAATAATACGCACTCGACATATTGGCATACCAACAACAGAGACTCCATGGATATCATACAAACAAAACTCAAAAACAGGCCGAACAAATAATCGTTACTGTGAGCAAAAAATTAGTACCATCCTTCTCACTGGACAATATGGCTAAATATTTGTCTCTCACACAAGCCCAGATAAAATACACACAACAGTACAGAACGACACTTAAAGCCAACGTGATTCACACTGCATAACCGGGCGTACACATTCCTACGATTTCATTGTCATCATTCTGTGTCTCCACCAAACCTTCTTGCCTTTCTGCGCGGGTTTAAGGTAAAACAACTCCACGACGTATAAATTTATTGGATGGTATTACTACAAATGGAACTCAGGCATACGAAGCGAATCACACACACTACGAAATAGGTGATAATGGATACCAGTGTTTTGAGAAAAAGTGGGAAATCAACAGTGGCTTTGTGTAGAATAGACTATCTGCGAACAAGCACTGCTCTCCATGACTAAAGGGCCAATTGGGCGCCAAACAAATATTAAAGAACACCACAAATCGAGGATGACTGGGGTCAATGTGGGGGGATTAAACCACAAAGTAAAAAGGGTAAGTATAAACAAAAGATGTACCCGATTCCTAAAAAGAAGAAATTCTTTGATTTATGGAAGAATTGACATTCGAAGACTATTTTTCCAGTTACAGTTCCTCCTCTGATGGTAGGATTGTTAAGTTTCGGTCACTAATGAGGATAAGTATCAGTTCTTTTTTCTAAACTTAGCAACTTGCTTTTGAAGAGATTGTCTATTCACTTACAAAAGATAAATCATTTTGGTACGATTTCATCAAACTGAAGGTTCCTAGAAGAATCAGGAAATTTCTTTAACCTTTAGAAGAGGGAGTTTTCAGAATGAATCTCCTAGAAGAAGAGCCAGAAAGAACCGCTTGATGTAGGATTCTAACCTGTACGAAGTCTGCCTTCCTCTGTCCTTCTTCTAGGTCTTTATACAGGTGAGCATTGGGGAATTATGTTCTAAAATTGGAACTCTTTTAGGGTTAGGGTTTGGAGACGCCATTGTTGAGCAAAGATAAATCGAAAGAGAGCAAAAGTAAAGAAGGAAAACGTTTGCTAAAGATTTATGGAGAAGAGGACAAAGGAAGAAAAGGTTAAGTATGTATATGATGGCAACCGTCAAACTTAGAAGAGTAATGATGGAAAGCCTATAATAAAGGCAACTATCACTTCGTGAAAAGTGGGATTAACGAAGCTTTGAAAAAGGGTGTAAAATAGCAGAATCAATCAGAAGGTGACACATGGGCAAAACATTAAATGGAAAAGACAATTGAGACGACAATATTGTCATACGCATTGATTATGGCAAAAATTCCTTTTTTACGAAGGTCCACTTTCCAATTATTTAATTGATAAATAAATGGAAAGTGGGGGGACTATCTGTATTGGGAAAAAAGTTGAATTTATATTGAAGATGACGTGGCATGACACGTGGACTGGACAAGTGGTCAAAGCGTAACAGTTGGGAAAAAGGTACGGGAAATAACAGGTACGGGAAGAAGAAATGAAATAGGCACGAGAAGCGGTTTAGACACGAGTCTCGAACCCATTCGAAGTCATTTAAAGCCAGCGGGTCGAAAGGCATTGAAGACATGAATCTGAAGACAAAAAGGAGTCCAAATTCAGTATTAAATACCTGATACGTTAGAAAATTGGTATTTAATAGGAATGATTGTGTAACGGCTCATTTAATGTCATTTATTGTCTATAATTGTCTCATTAAAGCTTAGATTTATTTCCTTTACCTAGAATCAACTATAAAAGGAGGAAATTGTATTGGAAAAAGGACATGACTTACCTCATACTAAAATAAGAACTTTTGCTTACTGCTTTATTATTATTCTCAGAAAGCCTATTATTATTTTGGTCTCTTGATTATCAGTAACCCGATTTTTCATCTCCAATTCTAACATTATCCAAAAAATTTATTTCTTAGGCGAAACACAAATGCCAAAAGAGGTTTTCTCACACTAGTCTTTTAGCAAGTTTTATGAGTTCGATCATTACTAAGTTAAACAGCAAGTTGAATATATGGTGAGCATAAGAATTTTTTGATACTGACTTCAAACAAAGAATGTCCCAAAAAATAAGACCACCATCAATCAGAATCTTTTCTGCGGTATTATTTTTCTCCTTTTTTTCCTTGTCCTCGCTCTTTCGCTATTTTCATTTAATAATGAGTGAAATACTGAACATATCACTAGAGTTTCTGAATTCCGGGAAAAAATTTCAACTTCATGATCAAAATTCAAAAGAATATAATAAACTCTTCAAGAACTCAATTATATTTTTTATAAGAAATTCCTTCTTCTAAAAGCCAGCAGAAGTAGACAAAACATGACAACAGACTCACCAATATTTATTCTCTTTTTGTTGTAGCAAAGACCATAACTCCTTTCCCCAGCCTACCTCCATCTTCCCAACCCCTTCTTTTACCATGATGAAGGAGCCGTTAGAATTCTCTGAAAGTTCTTCCAAAAATTCTTCTTCTTTATCCATTGAAATAAACTTGAAAGATCATAGCAATAAATCTGGAGGGGTAAGACCATATGTTCGATCCAAAATGCCGCGACTCCGATGGACACAAGATCTTCATCGCAGTTTTGTGCATGCTGTTGAGAGACTTGGTGGAGAAGATCGTATGCTATATACTTCTCTAGATCTATTTTCCCTTTTCTTGCATGAAAATTACATGCATTTGAATGAGCTAGCTATATATAGAAGTGTATGAAAAAGGGGCATTTTCCTTTCTTAATTAAGTATTTACAATCCTTTTTTCTTTTAAAAAGAGGAGTGGACCTATGATGACTAGGAGAAAGGTTAATTAATTTCCACTAGCTATAGGAAAAATATATGTCTCTTACTATGCTTGGCTATTATTCCTATTTGTTGATATGTTGTGTTTAATTGATTTAGGAGCAACTCCAAAGATGGTGCTACAGTTGATGGATGTGAAGGGCCTAACTATATCTCACGTAAAGAGTCACCTTCAGGTAGAGGCAAAGCTTTCTATCTTTAGGGTTAATTAGAAAAACAACTTTTTTTTTTCTCTTTTTTGTTTCATATCTGTATAGCTTTAACATCTATTTTGATATGAATAGATGTACAGAAGCATGGAGCATGAACAGATGATACAAGGTATGCATTTAACTTCTTTCCATCAAACTCAATTTTCCTTATATGTTTTATCTTTGTGTATGTATTACAGTATATATGGAAAGGAGTTCAGCACCAAATTAACTTCTTTTCATTTGGGCTTCTTCTCTTTTAGATACCTATTCTGTGGCTAGCAAGGCCAAAATTGAGAATTCCCTTTCCCATTTTCAATATCCATCTTATTTTGAGTAGAACTTGTGTGGAAGAGTTAAAAATATGTGGGATATTGCCATGTGGTGTGGTGGTGGTTGCATTCAATTATTCAATCAAAGAATCATTAAGTAATATACAAGAAAACTGTTCCCACAAGGATCGATGTGGATTCAAAATTTAAATTAAGGTATTTCGGCGAGTGATATAATAATATTTTATACGTTTTTTCTTCTTTAATTTTTTTCACACAAAGAACAACAAAACATCCTACTTTGAAAACCAAAATTCTTTTCTTAATACTAATAATTTCTGTCGTGTGTTAGAATGTGAATGGAAGTTCTTTCGCAGGATATATACAAAGTCTGTATTAATTTAATGTGGATGAATGGAGTAGTACGTAGTTTGACATTTATCTTGATAATGTTATATCCAAGATTGAGAAATTTAGAGTATGCATAGGAGAAATACTGAGTTTGATTTCTATGCACTAGTAGCGTGAATAATTTTTACACAATCAATATAATTTAACCTGTTATAACATGTTGCCTAGCTTATTTTTTGGGATATTAATTTCACCTTATGAGCTGCATTATATAACTTAGACTCTTGCTTAATTAGCTCATTAACAAGTAGAATAAGCTAGTAACTTGAAATAAGAAACATGTAATCAGCTCTAACAAATTACATTGATGTAACTGCTATTGTACATATATAAGTGCACTCTTGCTTGCTTAGGTCGTTTTACAGGAAACATATGCAAGAGACCAAGGAAAATAAGATCATGGGATTGGAAGGAAAGTCTAATTATTCCACCATGTTCAGGGATTTCTTCAATAGCTGCAGTGTTCAAGTAATTAGCGAAATCTTTGGCTTTTTATATGTTAATAATTCTTTAACTTGATACGGTAAATTGAAGCATTATAATAGCCCGTTTGGCCAAGCTGCAAAAATCAGCTTATTTTGAGAAGTGCTTTTTTTCAAAAGTGCTTTTCTCAAAAGTACTTTTGGCGAGAAGCAGTTTGTGTTTGGCTAATTAGTTTGAAAAGTACTTCTGAGCAGCAATTAGTGTTTGGCCAAGCTTTAAAAAACTGCTTCTAAGTGTATTTTTCTCAAAAGTGCTTCTCAAAAAAGTGCTTTTGGAGAGAAGCTACTTTTTTCTGCTTCTCCAAAACTGCTTCTGCTTCTCCTCAAAAGTACTTTTTTTCCTTCCAAAAGCTTGGCCAAACACCTCAATTTTTGGCCAAAAGTGCTTTTAGCAAAAAAAAAAAAAAAAACACTTTTGACCAAAAAAAAGCTTGGCCAAACAGGCTATAAGATTGGTACATATGACTACTTAACTAATTAGTAGATATTTTCTGCTTTTTGCAGGATATTGGCAACGGGAATAAAGTGGTACGAGATGCCAGCACTATATCAAATAGGAGTCTATCTGCTTCAATTATTGAGACTGCAGAGGAGGAAGATATCTCCAGTAGCACCATGTCCTTAGAGCCATCTGCCAGTTTTGATGTTAATAATCTCTCTCTTGACCTCACCCTTGCTTAATATCTTTTGGTCTGTTTCTTGCACAGCCACCTCTCTTCCGAATTTACCGGAAAAAAAGCTTCTCATTGTCCTAATTTTACTCTCAAGTACCCTTGAGATCTTTTGTCATGGTAACCAAGCTAGGTAGAATTGTGTACATATTAATCAGTTTTTGATCAACCTGAGAATCGTTTCATGACACTTTTGAGGGTAACATCGATGTTGGGTTCGAGTCTCAACGCACCATGAGCGTGACATTCTGTTAATTTCAATTTTACTTAGTATATATTTTCAAAGAACTCAGCATTATCTGATTCTATAACCGTATTATTATGAATGTCGGGATTTTCTGATTTATGAACCAGAAATCGATATGCTTTACTATTAGTTGCATATCCTATGAAAACACAATCAACGGTTTTCGGTCCTATTTTTACCCTTTTGGGTTTAGGAACTTGCACTTTTGCCAAACACCCCCACACTTTAAAATAATTCAAGTTGGGCTTCCTTCCTTTCCATTTTTCATATGGAATGGATTGTGTTTTGCTATGGGGTACTCGATTTAGTATTCGGCTAGCCGTAAGAATGGCTTCCCCCCACAAGTTCTGTGGCAAACCAGAACTTATCAATAATGCGTTCATCATCTCCTTTAATGAACGATTCTTTCTTTCTGCAATCCCATTGGATTGGGGCGTGTAAGGGGCCGTTGTTTGATGAATAATTCCATATTCTAAACATATTTGTTCAAAAGGAGATTCATATTCACCACCCCTATCACTTCTTATCATTTTGATTTTCTTATTAAGTTGCGTTTCAACTTCATTTTTGTATTGCTTGAATGCGTCTATTGCTTCATCTTTACTATTAAGTAAGTAAACATAGCAATATCGAGCACTATCGTCAATAAAAGTTATAAAATACTTTTTTCCACCGCGAGATGGTATTGACTTCATGTCACAAATATCTGTGTGAATTAAGTCTAAAGGATTTGAATTCCTTTCAACCGACTTATAAGGATGTTTAACATACTTAGATTCCACACATACTTGACATTTTGATTTGTCACATTCAAACTTGGGCAATACTTCCAAATTAATCATTTTCCGTAAGGTTTTATAATTGACATGACCCAAACGTACATGCCATAATTCATTTGACTCAAGTAAGTAAGACGAAGCTGAAATTTTATTATTATTTTCAACAACCATTTCAGTGAGGTAACCTTGTCCTACAAACATCTCATTCTTACTTATTACAACCTTATCGGAAACAAAAACACATTTAAACCCATTCTTAACAAGAAGTCCAGTAGAGACTAAATTCTTCCTAATCTCGGGAACATGAAGGACGTTGTTCAAAGT
>NW_017674449.1:42961-63488 GCF_001879085.1 Nicotiana attenuata
ATATTTCTACCACTTTAATTTCTTCTTCATAGTTCAACCAAATATGTTCTGAATATTAATTAGGTTAAAAATATTATTATTTCTTACATAAAATTTCTACTAAATGACAAAAAATTTAAAGACGACGTGGCAACGCACGTCTATAGAGACTAGTTATTATAAAAGCACGAATAATTTATGCTAAATGTTGAACGACTAAAATATCCTCGAAATATTGATCGACTTTTATGCCCTTAAATATTTATATAATTTAAGGATCTAATAGTAAATTACTTAATGGTGTAATTCTTTTTCGATTTAAACTATACATATGTCGGCCCTACAAAGTCGATCCTACTTGAATTAGAAGTGCACGTTCATAATTTCCTCTCTTTCTTCTATTTACGTTAGATGCTACGATATGCTGATATGCAATATAATCAAATTGCATACATGGAGTTTTAACTTCTTCTTTTTTTGGTATTATGATTTGTTTTATTTTTATCAATCAAATTGCATACATGGTTAATTCTTAATTTTTATTTATTGTTGGAGATTATTTAGCTATTAAAAATTTCCTTGTCTTTGCTTGAAGAATAATGAGAAATTATTAATTTTATCTACCACAAGGATTGCAAATCACGACATCCAATCAAGAAGTGCAAACATTTAATATTTCTACCACTTTAATTTCTTCTTCATAGTTCAACCAAATATGTTCTGAATATTAATTAGGTTAAAAATATTATTATTTCTTACATAAAATTTCTACTAAATGACAAAAAATTTAAAGACGACGTGGCAACGCACGTCTATAGAGACTAGTTATTATAAAAGCACGAATAATTTATGCTAAATGTTGAACGACTAAAATATCCCCGAAACATTGATTGACTTTTATGCCCTTAAATATTTGTATAATTTAAGGATCTAATTGTAAATTACCTAATGATGGAATTCTTTTTCGACTTAAATTACATATACACCAACCCTACAAAATTGATTCTACTTGGATTAAAAAGGCGCATGTCCATAATTTTCTTTTAAAAAGAATTATTGTTCATAATTACAAAAAAAAAAAGTGGGAGAATAGGATATTTACGTAGCATATTGTAAAGTCAATACAACATTCTTCCTCACGATGTGTTGTATTTGATAAAGGAAGAGTCTATATGCTTAATTTCCCTTCAGTACGAGAATTTCGGAACGTGAGAATTTTGAGTTCTATTTGGAGAATGGAATTTTTTTAAAATTAATTTAGGGATCTTAAATTTTTATAAATATAAAAGAAAAATTTAGTATTAAGCTCTAAAAACATTTATAAGACTTTAAGTTAAAGTAAAAGAAATCTTACAACCCTTTAAAATCTTAATTTATATTAGTTCATATAAAGTTAAAAACTAAATTAAGTTAGATATCTTTTATAACTACTTTATGTTCCTAAATATTATGAGTTACTACATAATTATAATAATTGAGTCAATTTTAAAATATTAATTAATAAAAAATCATCAAATAATAATTTTTAAAATATAAATTCTAATTTAAAGGAAAAAATACGGGTGCAAGTTTCTATGAATATCTTTCTTTTACATGACAATAAAGTGGTTCTAATAATGCAGATGAGACTTGAGTAAATTTATCATCTTTGTAAGTTAAAACGATATCATTTTGAATTCAAGTATTCTATTTATGTAATACCATTAATTTCTAGATTCAAAATGATTTTCGTATTTTTATCACGTCAATTACTCTACAACGATCATTTCATCTTGTAAATAATTTGTTGATAAATTTAGTTAGTTGTTTTTCACATAAGAGTTCCGACTAAAGATTTACGTGCAAGCACGTACATAATGACTAGTTATTATAAAAGTGAGAACCCCAAAAGTTAAAAGTTGAATTACTAAAATGCCCTTTTAAATAACCTAAATTCACTACCGATAAAATTATAAATTACTTAATAATAGTATTTTAATTGAGAAGAAGAAAAATAAGTGTCTTTTCCAAAAGGTTGTGTCCTGTCAGTGGGTAACAATCCAACCGTTAGCCAATAAAACCATAAAGAAGAAACTAGCAACGCCAAATTGGAAGTCCATGAAGCGGGATTATGTTTCAAGAGTTACTTACTTTGGCGTCATTTATTCCCGTGTCATTCTATTGGATTATTAGAAATATAAAGGAAAATTATCAGCTATGTCCATTTATAAGTAGCTCATTATAAAAATTGGCCAATTGATAAAATATTATTAATATTAGCCAAATTAGCCAATTAGCTATTTGTAGCAAAAAATATCAAAATTTTGCTTTGTTTTGAGTGGGTGTTATTAGAATAGATTGGGCACAACTTAAGAAGCTTGAATCTCAGTTTTGGGATGATTTGGTGAAGTTTTGAGGTGGTTTGAATTGACAATTCGAAGTAAAAGCTGAACATGAAAAAAATGATATGTGTATCACACTGTGTATCATTTGTGTGTCACATATGTATCAATTGTGTATCACATGTATATCCATGTATACCTGTGTTTGTGATACATGCGTGATACATGTTTGATACATGTGTCGCAGAAGACTTTTTTGAACTCGATTTAATTACGAATTTTGATACAAAACCAGTCCAAATCACCTCCAATCTTCCTCAAATTTTGTATATTGACTTATCTATATATTTTCAATGAATTTCAACTATACCCATTGAAAAAGTTCCTTTTTTGTTTAGATTTTTGGAATATTGTATAGATTTTTGTATTTCATCACCTTATTTGCTATCCCGTCCATGAAATTTCCTTTCCGTCTTGTATCTAATGTTGCTAATCACGCTTAAAAATATGGAAGGTGATTTTTGCATGTGATTCTTTGAGAGAAAGAACCCTATTATTTGGTTTTTCAATTTTTGTTGGCTAATTTTGGTAAGTCTATGACTAATGGCTAGAGGTTGGTAAGTTGAGATTTATTTGGGACATTTGTGTAAGTTTCCTTAATTGAACTAGATCTATAACATGCTTCTTCTTCAGAGTAATGGCCATCTCATGTGAGGTTGAAGCCACACTCTCACTCTCATCATCGTCATAATCATTATCGAAATACTTTCTATACTCAATTTGTCACTGTTTTATGGGGTTCCAGAAGCTCAGATTGAAATATAAATGGTGGGAATATACGTGAATTCGGCGTGTAAGCGGCAAAAGAAGATTAGCAATATCTCATATACAAAGTTGCAAACTTTTTTCTTCACCACCACCGTTGCTAAAAATTGGTGGACATCTCACATATAGCAGCATCCACACTCCATCTACTTATTTTACACAAGAAATCCTAGATCAGTGTATTTTCAATTTGCGCAGTTATCTTCTTCTTATGTTTATCTAATATATAGTTTGTCTTCTACATTGTTTTCCTTTTCCAAAACCCACAACACCATTAACAATAAGGTTAAACAATCTACTTATTCTGATGTATGAGCTAATGAAAATTACTACTAATACTTTAATCTCAACAAACTTGATGTCTCTCTTGAACACAATTTAAATGAGTCTCGGATTATTTATGAGTTGGTCTAATATCCACGAGGACCAATGCATTGATGCCACGCATTTAGTTAAAAGTCCCACATATGCCATGTTATATTTCCGTTAAAAGGAGGGGTACTTTTGATCTGAAAATTAACTTTAAGGGTAATTCTAGCGCAATAGGTGGCAGATGGGCAAATTTTTTTTAACCCTTTTCCGTTAAAAAATTTTCATCCCAATTTAATAATGGCGCTTTGCTATTACAATTGACAAACTATGTCCTCCCCCAACAAAAACAATAGTAACAAGCCACGTATTTGCAGAGATATCTTTCATCACTTAAGACTCAATAAGGTAACGCAAAGTGGCAACTTTCGAAAGACAAGAACATTATTAAAAAATCAATAATTTAAAGTTTCGTCTTGAAGCGCAACAATCTCACCAAACTCTTAGGGAATGCCCACTCCCTCGTCACATGGCAATCTCAACGCTATCTTAGCGTACTATTCTGCATCTTGTCGCCTTCTGTAGCATTTTGGTATAAATAAGATGAGTTTTGAAGCTTTTTGATCATCCCAAACTTCGAATATATACCAAGTAAAAGGAGAGAAAAAAACAGAGGAAACAGATGGCAAGTTATTCTGCAAATAACAGATCCATCAGTTTGCCAAGCAGATCACATCCAGCAACTGAGAAAATTGAAGAGGAGTTCAGCAAGTACAAGACTTGGGAAAATTCAGCCTCACCAATTGCAGAAGCTGTTTACAATGGTTTACTTAGTTTGGGAGAGGTGCATAAACGCATGAGTGATCTTCTCAACTTGCCCCTGACTCTTCAAGCCCTTTCCAAGTGCCAAGATAAAAAATGGGTCGATGAAATCTTGGATAAATTTATGAGATTTCTCGATATATGTGAGACAACAAGGGAGCTGGTGTCACAGTTTAAAGAAAATGTTAAGGATGTTCTGTCCTTACTGAGGAGGAGAAAAGGAGATTTGAGCATCACCAACTACACTTCGTTTAGGAAGAAGATGAAAAAAGATGCCAAAAACTTAGTTACAATTTTAAAGAAAATGGATCATGAGGTGGTGGTTGCTGTAATGGAAGCTGATCAATTTATCTCAGCTGTTATCAGAGTGCTAAGAGAAGTTAGTACAATGGGAATTTCAGTATTCCAAATGGTGTTGGTTTTCTTGTCAGCCCCAATCTCCAAGCCAATTAACAAATGGTCTTTGGTTTCAAGATTGGTAAACAAAGGAGATCAAGACAATGTAAATGAGATAGAAAGTGCTGATTTTGCATTAAACAACCTTTTCAAGTATGGTTGTAATGAAGTGGAGAAAATCCAGTTTGCACAGAACAGATTGGAAAATCTGGAAGGTCATTTTGAATGCATTGAGGATGGCCTGGACAACATATTTAGATGCTTGATCAGATCAAGGAGCACACTACTAAATGTTGTCTCTTGCCAATGAAAATAGTACTCTACTCTTGTCTTTTATTGCATAAGCATCCAAATATTTTAGAATATGCTTATGGAATCCTTGCTATAAAGGAACAATTTTGTAATTACACATACAGCAATATATATATATATATACCTATACTTGCGAACTCTGTCTCTCTTTCGCTCGTCTTTCTATTTAATTTCAATTAAACACGATAAACATAAACATACTATGGTTTACTCCACAACATTCTTCCTTGAATGAACTAGTTACTTTCTGGTTCCGTACACATATATAGCAGAGATGTTTGAAATACATAATTTTCTTTCAAAACTATCAGCTAAAATAAGGAAATGAAATAAACCTAATATTAAAGGTACCTTAAGAAATTCCAATGCCCTTAATCTTATTGCAAGTAAAACGGTATGGAGGAAATGATCTTATGGATTCCTGATGATATAATGCTGATTTCTTCTCTCGGGTAACTTACATCTGAAGCTTCTTACATTCCAATTTCCACGGGTATGTTCAGTATAAAACGCAAAACAAGACACAAATTTGCAAGTTCCAAAGGGGATTTCAAGGTATCTCCTGTTGATTTTGCTTCACTAACTGCAGAAAGAAAAAGGAGCTACTATGCTTGACTTTGACGCTTTGCTAGTCAAGGTAAGGATACAAGTCAGAGCCACTGTAATATGTAAGGTACTTTTATGTCACCGCCCGGATTTTCCATCATCGGGAGTCGTGATGACGCCTACTGTTGGAGCTAGGCAAGCCAAACATTTAAACATTTTTCGGATAACAACATAACAATAATAAAATAACGAGTCTTTAAATAAATGCGGAAGTCTTCTAAAACATAAATAACTGAAAACCCAAAATGCGGAAGTCTAATATTTCACTACCCAAGACTGGAGTCGCTATCTCACGAACTACTAAAGAGTGCTACAAACAAGTCAGAATAGAAATACATAAGTGTCTGTCTCGGTACAATGAAAACAAACTGAAAACATAGAAAGGGACTCCGGCCTGCGAACGCCAGCTAGGCTACCTCGTAAGTCCCTGGACTGAAGTCAGCTCCCGAACAATATCCTACTGCTGTGGTCCAAAAGCTGCTCCGGTACCATGATCTGTGCAAAAGAGCACAGAAGTGTAGCATCAGCACAACCGACTCCATGTGCTAGTAAGTGCCTGGCCTAACCCCGACGAAGTAGTGACGAGGCTAGACAGGACTACCAAACTAACCTGTGCAGTTCAATATATATATATGCAATAAAAGGAAAGAACAAAGAAATTAAACAGTTAAGAGGGAGGGGAGCATACTATGGGGGAGTACAGTCCGGATATAAAATCAACAATTTAAATAAGAAACGGGGCAATAACAATAATTAATGAGAGCAGGAAAATCAACAGTTGCACGGCATCAACCTTCGTGCCTTTACTCTCATTCTCACCAAAAGCAATCAAATAAAGTGCACGGCATCACCCTTCGTGCTTTCCCTCACGTAACTCTCATATCATGGCACGGAATGATCCTTCGTGCAAATATAACCAAAACATGGCACGGAATGACCCTTCGTGCAAATATAATCAAAACATGGCACGGAATGACCCTTCGTGCAAATATAATCAAAACATGGCACGGAATGACCCTTCGTGCATTATCACTCTTCCTCACCCAAACAGTAATCACAACCAAACGGAGCGAGGGGATAAACAAATAATAAGAACTGTCCCGGCAAGGGAATTACACAATTAACAGCTAACTCCCGGCAAGGGAGCAACAACAATACTTTCACATCCCGGCAAGGGAAATAATCAATATACTCAAACCATCCCGGCAAGGGATTAATCATATCCCTTTCTATTTCTTTCATTTCTTACTCAATAGTCTTTTTATCGTTCGAGCCAACGCTCCAAAGGATTTGCAATTCATAATTNGATATCTAGGCATAATTAATTCAATAATATCAATAAAGACTCAATGGCAACATCCCATAGCCTAGATATGAATTTCCTAACATTCTTCCAAAAATACCAAATTTAGACACCGGGCCCACATGGTCCAAACACGAGGCTCAAACCAAAACCCAATCACCCATAACCCCACGAGTTCAAATATATAATTTGTTTTAAGATTCGACTCCAAATTGAGGTTGAATCACCCAAAATTCTCAAAACCCTAACTCTACCCAAAACCCTTAATTTCTACTTTGATTTCATGATTTAGGTCTAGGAATTTGATAAATGATGATAGAAAATGAAGAAACCGAGTTAGATAATACTTACCCAAGAAGCTTTGGTGAAGGATAGCTCTAAAAATCGCCTATGGGCTGTGGAGAAGATGAACTCGTGTGTATTATGTGAAATATCTCGTCACTGGTCTGTTTTTAGGCTTTTAAAATAACTGGGCAAAAATGCCTACGCGATCGCAGAAGAGGGGATGCGATCGCATAGGGTCATGTTGGATGTGCTTTGCGATCGCAGAAGACACATTGCGATCGCATAGAGTAAAATAAAAGGGGGCTGAATTTTGTACAATGCGATCGCGGAAGCTGTAATGCGATCGCATAGAAGGGTTTCTGGGCCTTGGCAATTTGCTCTATGCGATCGCGGCCTATCCTATGCGATCGCATAGAAGGAAAAACTGGGCAACAGACAGCAGCAAATTCTGCTGCATTTTCTAAGATCCAAACACCCCGAACCACCTCCGAAACACTCCCGAGCCCTTGGGGCTCCCAACCAAACACACACACTAACTCAACAACATCCTACGAACTTAACCATGCGATTAAATCGCCAAAATAACATCATAAACGAGGAATCAAACCTCAAAATCATCACTTTCTCATCAAATCTCATAAACTTTCAAACTTAGAGTTTTAGGTCCGAAACACGTCGAATAACGTCCGATTTCAACCAAACTTCACAGAAAGCGCTTAAACCATATATAAGACTTGTACCGGGCGTCGGAACCAAAATACGAGCCCGATACCACAGTATAAATTTCCATTTCCAATTTCCTTAATAATTTCAGAAAAATAATTTCACAGAAAAATTCATTCTCGGGCTCTAGACTTCGGAATTAGACTCCGGGCATATGCCCGAGTCCCATATTTTTCTACGGACCCTCCGGGACCGTCAAATCACGGGTCCGGGTCCGTTTACCAAAAATGTTGACCAAAGTCAACTTTAATCATTTTAAAGCCACATTTTGAAATTTTTCACAGAATTTAACATATAAGCTTTCCGGCTACGCGCCCGGACTGTGCACGCAAATCGAGGCAAGTAAAAATAAGGTTTTCAGGGCCTCGGAAGCGCGGAATGAATGAGGAAACAGGTGATGACCCTTTGGGTCGTCATATTTTAGTAGCTTTACCATACCCTTACACTCTATTTGGATCATTGCTCCCCGTTGTTTTATAATGTATTGTATTGTACTGTATCGTACTGTATTGTATCGTTTTATGAATACAATATTTGGATAGATTGTATTGTTTGTTATTGTTAAATAATATTTTGCAGTTTGGTTTGACTGTATCGTACTTTATTGTAACTGATAAGTTTACTAAAATATCCTCAATTATTTAAATATTAAATTTATCAAAAATTATGCATAAAAATAATTTTAAAAAATAAAACAGAAGGATGCAAAACACCTGAAGAAAGTAGAATAAAGGAGGGAGATAGAAGAAGACAAACCAAAGGAACACAGCTAATTAGAATTGAGTTAAAAGCAAATTAGGAGAAAAAATAAAACAGATGGCGGCAAACCACCTTTAACGTTGGCGGCAAAAGTTTTGAAGAAAAATAAAGTAGGTTATAGGTTTGAGATTTGGAGTTAAAATAGAAAAAAAAGGTAAAGGTAAAATAGAATTGTGGAGTAATAAGTTAGGGCATAATTGGAAAGAAAAATAGGAAACAATCCCACCATACCAAATCGGTTGTTTCAAAAAAGGGGACTTTTTATTGTTCCGGAACAATGGATTTAATAATACAATGCAATCAATTTTAATGAAACAATCAAAACAAACATTGTTTTGGGATAGCAATACAATACGATACAACGGGGAACAACCACCCATACAAGCTGTTAGGTAAAAAGGAAAGGTTGGACATCTTGTGAAGTCCATTTGAACAATAAAATTGATAGTCAATGCGGCAGTAGCCAGTAGGATTTACAAAAGGGAAATTTTCGTTCCTATACCATATATGAAACTATATTACCAAAATATGTTCATAGTTTGCATATTACCTGCTATGCTAATAGTATTTCTACAAAATATAGACAATTCATTAAATAAGGAATCATTGTAGCTGTAGGCTTTCTTATTTAGGCGCGCTAATATTGGGGAATTAAATATTCTTCCAGATATTTTACAACGCAAATCACGCATTAAAAATTATCGGCTGTTTCGTTTCAAAATTTAGCGACTCTGTTTTTGCGATACACTATGTTTCATCATTTTTTCTAATTTCACAAATCAAAAACGACTAAATCTACTACAATTCTTCTGCAACAAATGCAATTATGTCCAAAATCCCAATTATGCTACAACTGAATGTGAATTGGGATAGCTATGGGAGAATTAGAGTATTTCGAATTTGGGTTTTCAAAAATCGTTATTTGTTTGGATTGGGTGTTGTTGCAAATAATTGGGAATATGGTTTGGAGTTTATATCTCAATTTTGAGGGGTTTTGGTGAAGATTAGACTTGGTTTTGGCTGAATTTCAGATTGAAACTTGAAGAAGAAGGAGACATGACATACATTATGTTGCAGAAATTGTAGAAAAATTGTATTATGTTGTTTATTTTTTTTTGTTCATTTAACTATTGTATGAAAGTTGAAAAAATAAAAACTTAGGATCATATCCGCTATGTATAACTGTTCGCGATTTCAATATGAATTTTAGTATCACCAATGAGAACACAGTTGCATGTTTGTGTTGTTACATTTTATATCAAATTCTGGTTGTATATAAATGTCCTACACTTTATCTATATTTTATCTACAAATAAACTACATGTCAGAGTAAATATATATCAATATGGATTTTCACAACATCTACAAAATCTCTACATTTATTCTACAATAAAATTACATATCATTTGAAAAATTAATATGAAAATACAGAATTTCAATGTTTCTACAAATTATCTACAAAATTTTTACAAACTGTTCATAACAGAATTTATCTTTATTTTCATGCATGTTCGTTTGGAACACTAAAGTTACTTGATATGCCAACATCTCCCTTTATAGAGGAATACACCTTATCTACAATTTTCTACAACTCTCACACATTATTTCCACAAGTTAAATGCAACTACAATAACATAAAACTCTCATACAAATTTTATACAAAATTTATACAATATGTCTTTTGTATATTTTGTATCTGATTTATACATAGTAAAAACAAATTTCATACAACTACTTATATATTATACAACTTATCTACAAATTATCTACAATTTTCGTACATTATTTCTACTAAGTTATATACAACTATAATATAATACCACTTAAATATAATTTTTATACAATGTTGTTTAACTTTCATACAATAGTTAAATGAATAAAAGAAAAATAAATAAATAAATAATAGAATATATTTTTTCTATAATTTTTCTACAATTTCTGCAATATAATGTATGTCATGTCTTCTTCTTCTTCTTCTTCTTCTTCTTCTTCTTCTTCTTCTTCTTCTTCTTCTTCGAGTTTCAATCTGAAATTCAGCCAAAATCAAGTCTAATCTTCACCAAAACCCCTCAAAATTGAGATATAAACTCCAAACCATATTCCCAATTATTTGCAACAACACCAAATCCAAACAAATAATGATTTTTGAAAACCCAAACTCGAATTCAAAGCTTCAAAGCTTTTTAATGGCTGTCAATGGTGGAATTGCTGCTCTCTCTTCCTTTCCTCTTATATTACTGAAATTTGTGATTGAGAGATAGAGAGAGACGTAGAGAAAATTCTCAATTCTTTGCAACAACATCCAATCCAAACAAACAATGTCTTTTGAAAATCCAAATTCGAATTCAAAGCTACAAAACTTTTTAATGGTTGTCAATGGTGGAGGGGTTACAGACTTTCGCTGGTTTTAGAAGAGGAAATCGTGGGTGATTGAAGAGGAAATCGTGTGTGTGGTCTGATACGTGAGTGATGTGGTGGGATTTGGAGAGAGAAACTTGGGGGAGTGGGAATATACGGTTGAGTAAAATTAGGAGACTAATTAACACCATTAAAATCCTAAAATGATACATAAATGGTAATTAGTTATATAGAAGGTAATTATATTAAAAGTTAAGCATAGAAGGTAATAGAGTTTACTATATGACATAAGAATGTAAAAATTCCTTGTAAATAGAACAAGTAACATTAAGCTGTCATTAGTATTGTTACAATACTATTGTAGTAGTCCGGTCAAAAGATTATTTCTGTTACACAGATTCTATGTTACCGTTTATTGGAATGGAGTCTCGTTGGCGTGCAGCCAGTTGTTATTCAACCATTGAAATTGACAATAATGAGTTGGCATCGTATACTTCGTTTTAGATAAAGCAATAAATCATTTTTGTTTGAGATAATTACTGAACCTAATTTGCATATCATGGCCATTGTCCATTGGTAGCAGAGAATAGCACGAAGTGTAACTTTATTCTCATAAGTAAATATTGATGGAAAATAAATATTTTTTATTGATAAACCAAAAAACTAGAGATCATTTCACGTGAGAATCTCTCCCGATTCCGATTCAGAAGTAGGATCTAGATAAAGTGAAAGATTACTTTTGCAGTAGGATTTCCAAACTAAAAAAATTAGGAAATTAGCTGTATTATAAGCAATATTTTCTAGGTTCTCTTGGTAGAAAACATGGAGGAAACATCAATGCATCAAGCCACTCGTACACACCTAACTAAACTTATATTCGTCACTATCCTTCTCTCTCTTTTTTTTTTTTTTTTTTTTTTTGGATTTGGCAATATTCGTCACTATCTTCTTAACCACTGAATCACTTCATTGATTATCGAAATCTCGAGATTCTTGGTTTATTTAGATCTCAAATACTTGAAATGCTTACCTATCGAGTATACACAAGCTGCTCTAATAAGCCTTTAAACAATAAGTAGACCTAGTTAAAAACATCATACTTTTTTTATTAAGTTGTTAATTTACCACGATGAGACAAAGTCCATAAAGAGGGTTCTGTTCTTCTATGATTTCCTGAGTTAATTATATCATAATCACACAAGTCCAACCATCCATTCGTGCAGAATTAAAAAATTTGCTTCATTCTTTAATTTCAATTATAACCAATGATTAGATGTATATATTATCGTATAGGTGCTGTCTCCTTCTGGTATTGAAATATTTCACTTCGCCAGCTAAGAGAACTTCAGATAGACATGTACTTGCAGACAGAAATGTAGAAAAGGATGTAAGAAGATGGTGGTTGTATTTACCCGTGGCATGATACTAAACTATGTCATATCCACCTCATTACTAAAAGGATTAATAAATAACAAATGATAGGAACACTGTTGGACAAATTATGTGTGACAGGTTAACTTGGTTGATGAGAGTGCCCCACGCTGCGATCACATACTATTAATCACAGCTGCAAGAATATGACTAGTGATAAATGAAATTAGACGAAAACCATGGAATACCCAATACTGAAAAGGGCCAAATATACACCAATACTATTAGAAAAGGTTTAAATGTATCCCTCGTTATATTTTGAGTCCAAATATATTCCTGTCATTATACTATTGGTTCAAATATACCTCTTTTTCGTTAAGTTTGTCTAAAGTGGACATATAATCAATCCTATGTGACACTGACATTGATGAGATGGATGCCACATGATCACTTGCCACCCCAATCTCATTAGATGTTGATCATCATTTTTCAGCTGTGATTAGAGCATTAAAGGAAGTTAGTGCTGCAGGCATCATTGTTTTCCAAATAGTGTTGAGTTTCTTATCATTGCCAATTTCCAGGCCAAAGACAAGCAAATGGTCTTTGGTCACAAGATTGGTCTTTAATTTGATGAGATCAAGAAGCTCTCTTCTTAGTGTCATGTCATGCCAATGACTTCTCGCAGCTGATCTTTCATCTTTGAATCCTCCATTAACATGGAACCAAGAATTATAGGATTTGCATATGAATTTCAATATACATAAGTACATGTAATACAAAAAGAAAAACATATCTAGATAAATGTGATAGTTTATACTCAATGTTTATTGGATTTGATTCGGTGGGAGATGTGTGTTCAATGTTGTATCTGCTGGATTTAGCCTCAATGACTTAGACACCCTTGCAGTCCTGTTAATATAGTTTGTCATTTACCAATTGCAACTGTACTTTTTACCGCTTTAGGGAAGAAGATATTATAGCAAGGTAATGACTAATATATTATTGTCATCTTATTGAAATAGAACACCAGGAGAAAATTTCAATTCAATTCATACAATCAATTGGAAGAGGGAAGGAAATAGAAGCTTCCCGGCCAGTACAGACCTGTAGCATTGTATATCCTCCACCAGAGATTTATTTATTTCTAACTGATAATTAAAAACAAATGTTTGGTGCAAGTAAGATTAAAGTACGTTTGGCATTAATAAAAACGTGTTGTGTAAGGGTCCACTTCATGTTACCTGTTGGTTGCAGGGAACATAAGAAGAAGAAGCCACTCGTGCACAGCTATTAAAAAATCATACTACCTTCTTCCATTATATGTCTTAAGCACCACAGCTCTACACTTGACATTTAATGTTGAACACGAAGTTCTTGAGCCGACGCGCCATTCGTGTGCCAATTTGAATATTAGCTATACTCTCCCAACGTCCATGAAGCCACATGGAAAGCATCTTAATTGCTATATATCCGGTAGCAATGGCACAATGCTTGGGCAACCAGGAGGGAGCTGACCTGTAACTGAAGCCCCATCTGAAGGCAAAGTCACATTATTTTTTCATCTCCACGACAGTTAAGGCTAAAGAAATGACAACTGATTATAGCCTTTGTTTGCCAAATGAATATCAGTTCACCAAATTCAAAGGCATATCCACATGGCCACAATATAATCACATGCTCAGCGTCCCAGTTTTGTGCCTAACTACCTATATAAATAACCTTGATTGATGTTCATTGCTCATCAGGAAATTTAGTCTCTTCTTACAAAGAAAAAAGTGAAACAGAAAGAGCAATGGCTACTTTTCCTTTTTCAAAAGCCAAGCCCTTTCGATCAATCAGTTTGCCTGTCAGATCACACCCTACCACTCGAAGAGTTGAAGAGGTGCTCAATAAGCTCAATGGGTTGGAGACATCAGTTGCACCAACAGCAGAAACAATCTGTAACAGTTTACTCGGTTTGGAGGAGTTACAAAAGTGTATGGATGATCTTCTTAACTTGCCTCAAACTCTTCAGATACTCTCCCAACACCAACATGGGAAATGGTTTGAGGAGTTATTAGAGAAGTCAGTTAGGATTCTTGATGTTTGTGGCACTACAAGAGAAATTGTCTCTCAATATAAGGAAAATGTAAGAGCTCTTCAATCCTCGCTCAGAAGACGAAAAAGAGATACCAGTGCAGAAGCTGGAATCGCAAGATTCACCACTTTCAGCAAGAAAATGAAGAAGGACGCCAAAAGATTAGTCTTGGCTCTGAAGCAAGTAGATTCTGAGACTTTCACCTCAGCATTCCTGGAAGCAGATCAGGAGACAATAGCTGTGATTAGAGCACTAAAGGAAGCTAATGCAGTTTGTATTTTGGTTATCCAAAATATCTTGTCCCTCTTGTCTGTGCCACTTTTGAAGCCGAAGCAGCCAAGATGGTCATTGGTATCAAAATTGACAAACAACGGAAGAAGAGAACACGAAGGCCTAGAAAACAACACGAACTTGGAAACAAGATTGGAGGCTGTGGAGGCTCAACTTGACAGCATCGAAAAGGGATTGGAAGGAACATTTAGGAGCCAGATTAGATCAAGAAGCTTGCTCCTGAATGTTTTCTCCTGCTAAATGTTCCTACTCCATTAACTGTATAGTTCACCATAATTCTGTACATGAACAATTTTGTACCTATGCTAGAAATATATTATACACAAATTGATCATTATACTCCAAATTTCGTGTATCTTTCTTTCTATTAGTGAGCCACTCGTGCACAGCTATGTAAAAATGAAAACTTTCTTTACGCGTCTTAAACTTCATCTGCTGTATCTTTGAAAACAATCAGTATCAGAAAGATGTAGTAAGTTTCCTGTTAGCTGTGGGCCTGAGGTGCAATTATGGAATCTGTTTCAATCTATTAATGAACATCAGCTCCTGAAAAGGAAACATCAATTAAGCAAAGCCACGTAATTCATTCAATTATCGCGCGCTACCCTTTACAAGAATCATTGGAGGCATCATGCTCACCTTTCCACCAATTCAAATGACCTTACTTGGGGCTTATTGTTCATGTAATATGAATTTCTTGTCTCCAAATTAGAACTCTATCCTTGATAGAAAACTGCTACAAAATGCTGAGTGTATTTGTCTCTGTTATCTTCACAAGCTGCATTTGACTTGTTAAAAATCTGTTAGGCATGAAACTCAATAAAGGCATAATATAAATTTGAAGAATCAACTAGAAAGAAAAAAGAATCAACTAGAAAAATTTGACATTCAATTTGCTTTGGGGAATGAACTCTACTCGTAGAATTCTTCTCAATGGTCTCTTTTTGAAATATTTAATGAGTAATAATCTAGGCCAAGGAATGTTAAGAACTGAAAGCTTTATGATATTACAGGTGTGCTTACTGATATGATTCAGGAACACAATTTTTTTAAAGCCAATTATTTAAAAAATAATAAAGCACCCATTAAAACTATTTTTGACCCGCTATATGCCCCGATCCGCTATTATTTATACTATTTTAATTTTTTTAAGTCTTTTTAAATAATGTCTTCTTTTGTTAAAACTCGTAGTCATGTACCATGACTCATTAGTTGTACTTTTCTTTATGAGCAGTATCTTTTGTTGAGTGGTGTTGCTACGTTAGCAGCATTTGACAGTTTGATAGTAAAGATTATCTGTTTTTGCTCTTTACTAATTTAAGATCAAATATATTCATTTGATAAGATCAAATTGGAATTTTTAATTTCAGAGACATTTACTTATTTGTTTCAATTTCTTATCTTAACTATTTATATTGAACTTATTAGGATAGTAGTACTGTTTCATTTATCTTAGTAATGTTTTTTTCATTTTGCATATCAAAAAATTATTTTTGCAGTGTCCAATTGACGTCTCTTACTCACATTATATGGAAACAACTTCATCAGCTAATGAACTTTTATAGCTGATTAAACGCGGATGAAATTTTGCTCACGTATGACCCTTTTAAATGCTGCATTTTTGCTTACAATAAATGACCCTTTAATTGAGACCTAAACAAAGTAAAAAAAGGTATAAATGATAGCGGGTCAGATCTCGAAGCGGGTCAAGAAAATAATTTTATCCTTGTTATTTTTAAAATATTTAGCTTTAAGAATTAATTCCTTCAAAGAATACTATGAATGAGAAATAGAAATAGTTAATTCAGAAAAATTTGAGTTAAAACTGAAAAATAAAATAATCATATTAAGAAAAAGAAAATAGAACAAACGTACGCCAAAAAAGAAAATCAGACCAGACAGGGTAGGTATATTTACAAATTAATGACATATAGAAACTTAACTTAATTCAGTCACTCATTTGAACAACCCCAACCAAACCTAAAAGAAATTGAAACTTTTATTTATGTTAATTATGAAAACTTATATTTATACTATAAGTATTATTATACAAGACACAAAACTCCAACACAAAATGTTGATCGAATTTTATATCATTCATAACCGTATTATATGTCGGACAAAATTATAATTATAATTAAGGCGAAATACACAAACGGTCCCTCCAAGTTGTCCACAACGGCCAAATGGACACCTCAACAGACCTATTTATCAAGCAGACACCTCAAGTTATTTTGCAGTGTATCTTTTAAACCCTTCAAAGTGACATGGCAAAATGTGTGTACTACACTCGCGTTGCAGCAAGTGAAGCCTTTCAAAATTGTGTTTATTTTTTTTTTTAATTTAACTGGTGTAGCCCACTTTTCCTCACTCTTTCTTCTCCAAAATTTTCTTCCCCTATTCACTGCACCTTAACCAACTATTCTCAACACCACAACTTTATCATGATAGTGAATGTGCAAAACAGTAGAAGCCATTGAGCAAAGGCCAAAGAGACATTCATATAAACAGTTTCTCTTCCTCTTTCCCATTTTCTTGGTCATCTCTAATTTCGCAAGCTCAGCAAGGCCTGATTCTGATGAGGATCTTGACACAGTACTCTTCTCCGCCAAAAAGGTTCAGATTCATTTTCCACCATTGAAACTAAATCAGCTTCTCTTGATCTTCCCAACTTTTTCGTAACAAAAATCCACTCGTAAGAACTTCCTAACTGGAAAAGCCCTGATTCATGACATCGAATTAAGTTTGGGCTGAGAGAGAAAGAGGGGAAGGCGGACGGATTTGGTGGAAAGATGGCCGGTGGTGACGAAGAAGAAGATGTTTGGTGGTGAGGAGGGGATCCGATTTGGTTTTTTATTTTTTTATTAATATTGTGTTTCTCTTTTCCTTTTTCATTAACTATAGACAAATTTTTTTAAGAGACATAATAGGTGTCATCTTTTGATTTGTTAATTTGCACGTCATCCGGCGAGTGTAACTCACCTATAACATCTGTCACTTTCAAGGGTTTATTTGGTTCAGTTTTTAGTCACGTGATATGTTTAAGTGAAAAAGGTCTCAGTTGAGGTGTTCAAATGACCATTGTGGACAACTTGGAGGAGTTGTTTATGTATTTCGCCTATAATTAATCGTTAAAAACTTCATTATCTTGTAATTATTATTTGACCTTTTTATTTATTACAAAATTATTTACCACAAGAAATTACCATCTTTGTTAAAAAGCTACCATCAACTTTTGAAAACTTTATTGTTTCCTTGTGTTCATTATATGACTTTCTTTATTAATTAAAAAATCATTATTACATTTCCAATAGAAATGTAGTAAATTTTCTTTGCAAAAATTAAAGTTATTATCTCAAACTTCCAATTTTTCAACGATATAGCTTTGTAATATTTATAACTAACTTTGAACTAAACTATTCAAACCTTCATATTTGTCACTAAGGTTTTTGACAATAAGAACCAAGGTAGTGTATTGATACAAATGACTTACTTGGATATTAAAATATTGACTTGTCAAATACTTTACATTTTATCTGAATGAGCATAAATGCTAATACCACACCCTGAAATAACAACACTGAAATGGGTAGTTTATAAAGGAGGCAAACCTGCAAAAGAACACACAAAGTTAATATATGTGTTTACTAGTCCCTGCCAATAACGAATATACGGTCAAAATACATTTAGTAGTAAAAGTTAACATCTATTGAAAGACCACCCAGTTTACATTTATGAAACACATTTTGTGTTTATTAGTCCCGGCCAAATAATGAACATGCACTAACATTGGTGTCGACCAACAGGGAATAACCTATTATGCTATCCATACAGTACCTCAGTTAAGCCCACAAACAACTAGAACTTATCAAGTATACTTCAGTAGATCTTCTGCCATGCAAATAATTTTAGTTTAACACAAACCAGTAATGCTCAAATCATTAACCAATAAGATAAACAAGGAATGTTTTTGCATCATATAAAAGGCACGATGGTGAATATACATCATAGTATTACCTGATGCTTTTCTCCTATGTCATCAATACCTTTAGCAGAAGCCATTGTGTTGAACTTGATAAAATTGTTCAGCAAAAAATGAAGAATAATTCTCCATCCAGCGCACAAAAGTAAATCGTGCTTCAATTTATGAATCGTTTCAACATTTTCATCCTTATTTTGGAACTTTCAACTTTTGTCTTGCTCCACAGCTAATTTTCAAACTCTTCTTGGCAAAATACTGATATATCCCGAAAGAGTGGCTGGTAGTGGACTTCAGCACCCATCACTCCTTTTGCTTGGCTACGGACGAAGCAGAATTGTTATTCTTGCTTGTATCAATCAATTGCAGCTTCAATTAGAACTGTATCGCAAAAATTTATTACCAATTTTACAACTAAATTTTTTCTAGAAAAAGAAATGAGAATTAAGATCTTAGTCTAAGCAGTACAACCTTCACACATATAGAGAAGAACTACATCATGCAGAACTCATAAGTCACCGATAAATACTGAGCCTAATTTACACATCATGATCATTCGTAAAAGTGAATTATTAGAAAAGATGAATATATAATGTTACAAGTAGCTTTATTCTCATAAATATTGAAAGTACATTAAGGGGAAATGAATAAAAAGAATATTACTACTTTTTTTATTGATAAACCAAAAAACTGGCGATCAGTTCGCATGGAAATCCTCGAAATTCTTACATATTCTTCTTCGTTTTATTGGGCGTTCTAAGGAGTATTTTTCCATTTTCTGTTTTCATGATACAAAATAAATTATTATCATTCTTTATTTAACAGTAATTATCAGAAACAGAATACTCATGTCTTTAGTTAAGGATCCATGATAAAGTGAGATGTAAATAAAGCGTAAATTTCGAATTAAATCATCTATAATTCAGAAGAAGCTCTATTAAACCTTTAAACAGAAAGCCAAGGTTGAAATACTCTAGTCAATGTCAATCTTATGTTTCTCAAAACATGGAAAAAGAGGCCCTGCTTTCTGTTGATTGTATGGGCATGTATTAGGAGGTATACCCAAGGCTTTGTAGGATTCTTGATATTTGTGGCACTACAAGAGAACTTGTCTCCTAGTATAAGGAAAATGTAAGAGCTCTTAAATCATCACTGAGAAGATGAAAAGGAGATTCCATTGCAGAAGCTGGAATAACAAGATTCACCACTTTCAGCAAGAAAATGAAGAAGGGTGCCAAAAGATTAGTCTTCGCTTTGAAGCAAGTGGATTGTGAAACTTCCACCTGAGCATTCCTGGAAGCAGGGCCGGCTGAAGGGCTAAACAAATAAGGCATACACGTTAGGCCTCCAATTTTAAAAGGAATATTTTATGTGTTAATTTTTTCTTAAAAAAGTTTAAGCATTTTATAGTAAAAATTTATCATTGTGAAGTTGATGTGACTGTTGACAGATGGAAAAGTCCTCCCGAGTAAAGTAAACATATCTTTATGATTTTCTAAAACTTGATATAACCTTTATTTTGCATTTTTATAGTCAAAAACATAAACAGACACATAAAGTTGGTCTCAGATGTCTCCCTCACACTCCAACTTACCAAGTGACCATATAGACACTTCAACTTAGCACAGATGTGTCACGTGGACACCTGTGTTTGTAAGTCTACCTGCGTGAAATACACTCTCTGCTCACATGTCAAGTCAACAAATGAAATAATGACACGTGTAATCTCAAAATAAAAATGTTGTCACCTTAAAAATAACTTGATTAAAAAAACTCAAAAAGAACAATTCTTCCTTTTTCCCAAAAAAAAA
>NW_017674449.1:63508-78652 GCF_001879085.1 Nicotiana attenuata
CCCCCCAAACCCCCTCCCGGTACCTCCCCCAACTTCTTCTTCTTCTTCGTTTTGAAAATCTAAACCAGACACCTTCCCTCCTCCATCTTCTTCTCTAGCACTCCCTTCACCCTAAAACCAACGACCCTTTTCACCCCAGAACCTCATCGGAAAAGCTTACCTCCGGCGACCTCTCTCATCATCTCTTTCCCATCTGGGTTTCCTAGTCTCTTTCCCTTTATCCTTTCTTTTTTCGATCTCGTACCTTTTTTTTTCTCCATGATTTGTTTGATTTGCAGTACAAATGGCCAAACAAAGAAACAAATTGAGTATCTTTTTATAGTTTTCCATTTGTTCTACTTCCTTGCTTGATTTTTTGCTTTAATTTGAATTTTATTGGGATTTTTTTTTATCTTTGTTGAGGTGGAATGTGATGGCGTGAGAGTAGGTTGTGGCTTGATTATGATGGTGGCTATGGCTTGATTGAGGATGGAAAAGGCGGGGTCCACATGAAAAAAAATTAAAGTAAAAATATAATTTTATGCATCTTCACACGCTCAAATATGAGTGAGACACACTCATTTTTCCATGTCACCTCAGAGTGTTTGCGAGTGTTGAGAAGAAAAAGCCTCCTCATAATTCTGATTTTCATGGTGGTTTATTTACATATAGAGAAGAAGATGAGATGAAGAAGAAGCAGACCTAATAGAGATGGTCTCAGACTAAAGTGCTCGATATAACCTAAGTCAAATAGGTTATATTTGGTCGACTTTGGATGGACACGTGGAGAAGGAAAGGCCTTTGGATCAAGCAAGCTAAATCCATGATTGATTAAATAGAGACCATTTGATTATAATAGTACTTGAAGCTTCCCTCACGTAAATGACATGTGAGGGAATATAAGTTAGTTATCAGTGGGCAAGGACAAGTGTACAGACTTTTCTTTTTCTGCTCATCCTTTTATTCCTCAGCAAGTGTATATATATGTACATGGAAGTGATGAAATACAGAGAAATTTTCAGAATTCACTCTTCAAATTCGTTCAGCGAGACATACTAAAAACCAACATAAAGCATCCATATGGTCACCTGATAAGCTGGAGTGTGAGAGAGACATATGGGGCCAACTTTAAGTGTCTGTTTATGTATTTGCCTTTTTTTTATATTTATATTTTGACCACTAAAGCATAATAGTAACTAAGATCAATAACGTCTCAAGAATGACTAATTCGCTTAGCTATAATATCAAAAATAACTACTAAAGAAATCGATTATAAAAGTTTGGGCCTCTAATTGTAGTTGCACTTTAGGCGCCGCCCCTGTCTAGAAGCAGATCAGGAGACAATAGCGGTGATTAGAGCACTAAGGGAAGCCAACGCAGTTTGTATTTTGGTTAACCAAAAATCCAAAATATCTTATCTTTTTTGTCTGTGCCACTTATGAAGAAGCTAAAGCAGCCAAATTGTCATTGGTTTCAAAATTGACAAACAACGGAAGAAGACAACACAAAGGCCTAGAAAACAGCACGATCTTGAAACAAAGCTGGAGACTGTTGAGACTCAACTTGACAGCATCGAAAAGGGATTGGAAGGAACATTCAGGAGCTTAATTAGATCAAGAAGCTTGCTCCTGAATGTTTTCTCTTGCTAATCTGGATGTTCTTACTCCATTAACTGTATAGTTCACCATAATTGTGTACATGAACAATTTTGTACCTATGCTAGAAACATATCATACGCAAATTGAAAAATTATACTCCAAACTTCGTGTATATATCTTTCTCTCTATCTGGCTTATCTGACTCCCTTCTCCCCCTACCTAATAAACATCTATCTGAAAAACAAAAATCAGATGTCATAGGCATCTCATGGGTTACAAATTAGAGGACAGTTTTAAAGTTTTCTGAACAAAACTTATAAAACTTGCTTGACCCGGGATTTTCCAACAAGATGCCTATAGTAGATGTATTTTTTAATTACAGATTTTCATTGCATCTTGTGAATTGGTTCATTAAGTTTATTTAGCAACTATGTGTTACCCCATTTCTGGCACAAAGTAGTAATTGTTGGTAATTCTTTCTTAGACATTTAGAGGTTGGGTCAGGGGAAGACGAAGGAAGTTGGTTTTCAAAAAAGTTGTAAAAAATTAATGAACCACCCGTGCGCAGCTCTGTAAAAATAAAAAATGTCTTTACACGTCTTATACTCCATCTGGGGTATCTTAGAAAACAATCAGTTTCAGAGAAATGTATAGTAAGTTTCCTAGTTAGCTGTGGCCTGTGAGCATGTGCTGCAATTATGGAATCTGTAATCTACAGAGCCAACAAGCCAAACGTGTATCAATTTATTAATGGAACAGAAGCTCCTCAAAACGAGACAGCAATTAAGCTAAGCCCACATTATTCATTTAGTTCGAAGACTTTAAAAAACAAATGATTAGATCCTTTGTTCCACAAATATTTGCATTGAAGTTCACAAAAAAGTCATACGCGTGGCCACTTTATTAACACGTGCTCTTCTTCTCTCCAATGCTAGAGTATTAAATGATCCTTACTTTGGGGTTATTGTTCATCACAAAATTTATCCTTCTTCTCCCAAGCAAGAAAAACAGCAAAAATCAAGCTGCATTGGAATTGTTAAAAATTTGTTAGGTCTAAAACTCAATAAAGGCATAATATAAACTCGAAGAATGAACTAAACATACTTGACATTCACTTTGCTTTGGGAAATGAATGAATTCAAGAATTCTTCTCAATGGTCTCTATTGAAATGTTCAATGAGTAGTAATATAGGCCAAGGAATGTTAAGAACTCAAAGCTTTATGATATTACAGATGTGCTTACTGATATGTTTCAGTGTTTGTTTCCTTATAATTGCATGATGCATAAAATTTGCCTGAGGTGCAGCTATCCTATGCAGTGACGGAGCCACATTGAATCAATGGGTGTCGAGCGTTACCCCTTTGCCGGAAAATTACACTATATTGCTAGGTAAATTTTTTTATTTTATGTATATTAACTATAGGTTGACTCCTCTTGATTTTTCGATGTTTCTAATTATTTATATTTTGACACCCCTTGATGAAAATTCTGGTTCCGCCACTGATCCTATGTGAGGTTGTTAAAATAACTCATTAATTACCCTTTTTCGGCACAAACTAGCAAGTTGTTTAAATTCTATGCCGAACATTTAGCATGAGGTCCGCTTTGGGGAAGACAATGCAAGTGGGGACTATTGTAAGTTCAAAGAAAATACAGGCCACTTATATACCCAATCAATTCCTCTGGAAATCATCTGGTTTAAGATTTTCTCTTATTATTAATGAATTTCAGCTCCTATAGATGAGACAGCATCGGTGGAACCACGTTGCTAGATTTCTTAAACTTTGATCTGTTAATAATGACACAATGCGTGTTAGGCATTCAAGAACTGACCTGTAATTGTAACGGCATCTGAAGGCAAAGCCAGATAGTTCATTTAATTCCATAGCTGTTAATACTGCAATAATCACAAATTATTAGAGTGATTGTCTGCCAAATCTATAGCAGTTTACCAGATTTAAAGGGATAACCACATGTGCACATTTACAATCACATCCTCAGCTCTCCTATGCATGTTTGTCGATATAAATGACCTCTCTTGGGGCTTATTTCTCTCACAAGAAACGAAAACACTAACAACCATGGCTGCTCTTTCTTCTTCAAAATCCTACCACATTCGATCAATCAGTTTGCTAGGACGATCACACCCAACCACTCAAAGAGTGGAAGAGGAGCTTAATAAGCTCAAGACATTGGATACAACAGTTTCACCAGCAGCTGAGACAATCTGTTCTGCTTTATTTGGTTTGGAGAAGTTACACAAGTGCATGGATGATCTTCTCTACTTGCCTCAAACACTTCAATCCCTTTCCAAACATCAAAACGGGAAATGGATCGAAGATTTATTGGAAAAATCAGTGAGGATTATTGATGTTTGTGGCACAGCAAGGGATCTAGTTTCTCAAAGCAAGGAAAGTGTAAGAGATCTTCAATCTGCTCTCAGAAGGAGGAAAGGAGATGCAAGTGCAGAAGCCAGCATTTCTAGATTCACCTCCGTCAGCAAAAAGATCAAGAAAGAAGCTAAAATGTCAATTGTGGCTCTAAAGCAGATGGATCATGACACAGAGATATCGTCAATACTCTTGGATGCTGATCAGCAAACAACAGCGATTTTTAGAGCATTAAGGGAAGTGAATGCCATGTGCATTTCAATTTTCCAAATGCTCTTGTTGTCATTATGTGTGCCAATTGTGAAACCTAAGCCATCTAAATGGTCAAAGATTTCAAGACTGGTTCACAAGGGAAGAATTGCCTGTGAAGACCAAGAAGAAATCATCGAAACTAGGCTGGAAACATTTGACGCTCAACTTGAAAGCTTTGAAAATGGATTGGAAGGAATATTTAGGTGCCTGATTAGATCAAGAAGCTCTCTCCTCAAGATCTTTTCTTGCTAATTTAGCATCCTCGTTCCATGAACTGTATAGCTAATCACATATAGTATAATTGTACAAAAATTTTTGTAGTTGCCCAGAAATATAGAATACTAACGAGAGATTATACTCCAATTCAACTGTCTGTGTATCTTTCTTGTGTGAATCTCCTTCCTCTCTATACTTAAACAAGGCTGCTAGCCAACATATATATGAAAAGCATTAGATCTGATAAGGATCTCACAGGTTAAAACTTTAAAGACTGTTTCACTTACACAAATTAAACAGATAGCTATACCTTAGATATTCCAGGAGACTCAATAAAAGCATAATAAACCTGACCAGATATAGTTGGCATTAGCTTCGTTTTAGGGAATGAGTTCTAAAATTCATGTCAATATAGTCTTCTTTGAATTCTTCAGGATGTAAAAATCTAAACCAAGGTTAAAAACTGAAACTTTTATAATATTACAGGTGTGCTTACTGATAATTTGATGCTGAAAGCACAATATGTTTCATTGTTGTGTCCTCAAAAGGTTTGCATGATTGTTCAACTTCTTAATTGCTCCTTTATCCTATTTAGGTTTCTAAAATAGTTGTTTAATTGGTCTTAGCAACTAAATTTTTACTCCATTTCTGGCACAAAGTACCAGGTTCTGTAAACTTATAAGTATATCAGCACAATAAAGCATGAGGTTTACTCTAGGAAGACAATGTACGTGAATATTTTTGTATTTCAAACCATTAATTACAAGACATTCGTGCAAAGACATAAAATATCAAACTGTCTTTATCCTCATTATACATCTTAACCTTCGCTTTTTTTATTAAGTAGAAAGTTCTGGTTAATTTCCTCTTCCTGCATGGTGCTTGCTATCTGGGATCAATTATTTTGTTCACAAACACGCCCAACCAGCCATACGTGTATCAATTTAATAGTATCTGCTACATCTCCAATCAACTCCCTCCAAAATGCCTCTATTTTATGATTTCCTCTTATTATTAGTAATGAATTTCAGCTCCTACCACGAGACAGCATCTGTGGAGCCACGTTGTTAGCTTCTTATACTTATCTGGTCAAAATGACATTAGGCATGCAAGAACTGACATGTAACTAATACCACATTTGAAGGCAAAACCACATTATTCATTCAATTCCATAGCTGCGAATTAATACTGGACTTATCATAAATTATTAAAGAAATTCTCTGCCAAATCTATACATAGCAGCTTACCAGATTTGAAGGGATATACCCACATGCTCAGCTCTCCTGCGCCTGTTTGCCAATATAAATGACCTAATTTCTTGGGGCTTAATTGTTCATCACATTAGCCTAGTTTATGTGATACCAATAAACCCAGCACGCTGGCCAGGGGAACACTAATTTTGCGGCCAGTTCTGTGTGCACTGAGCTTCTCAATTTATGATTGTTTAATTGAGCTATGGGTTGGTTGTTACTCCCTACGGTCCACTGATTTTTTGTTTTTTTTTTTTTAATTTTGTTTCAAATTAAGTGTCCTTTTATATATCAAGAAAAAATTAACTTTATTTTTCCAAAATTTGCACTTATTTATGTATTCCAATGTGTCAAGTTAGCAATATGCAAATTTTTACCTCAGAACAATACATTTTTGTTACCACGAGATATATTGGCAACAGCCGATCATTTGATTGGGCTGAAATTTGGAATGGGTGCACTTGACGATATGAATCATTTGAAAAATAAAGGTATTCGTTCTGTAGCAGATCTTTTACAATGCCATATAATGGCTGTAGACCTCCGAAAAAAAGACGTGTGTAGAACTGAACATTGAAGAAATCTCAAGAGAAATAAAAGATTCAATGATCTAATCAAATAATAGTACTATGGTTCGAGAGAAAGTAACAGTATCTACTCGGACACTAAATGTGTTGAATCAAGAACAGACAGTAAACGCCTTTATTATGGACGCTTAATTAAGAATAATTTAGTCAAAATACTTTCTTTCACTAATAGTTAGTACTTCTATTAAGTGTCAAAAACTAAAAAGTCATTTATTATGAACGGGAGAAAGTAATTCTCAATAGTTAGTACCCATGACACTCAAGTGGCAATTATCTCCTTTAAGAGTACGAGGTTGACTTTTGGGAAGAAAATTGGAACGAACGATTATTTTTAGGTCAAAACTCCTAATTCTTGTCTCGTTGAAATAGATCCGACCAACAAAAATAACTTTTAAGTTTCAAATTCTCTATTTTAAATTGAAAATTGAAATAATGAACCAAATTAATAAAGAAGCACGTATCTAAACTAATCTCCAGAATTTTATTTCAAATAGTTGAAATCATATTTATTGCCAATATGAGTGTTCATGTTTCGGTTTGGATTGGTTTTTCCCTTAAAAGAAATCAAACCAAGTAGGTCGATTTTATAAATATTAGAACCAAACCAAACCAATTAAGTCGATTTTTTTCTCGATTCGGTTTATGTCGGATTTTGTCGGTTTTATTGCTTTTTTTTAAATATAAGACATACACTACCAAACACATATTCCGGCGACCACATTTTCAGTGTAACACTAACAAATCAATTGCCCTTTGAGAAATCTATTATTTACCAAGATATATTGATGATAATTGAATCAAATAGTGATGAATAATTTAAGGACTCAATTAAAAATATAACACGAAATGGATTCTTACACTTAACAAAAGAAAACTACCAATCATACTAGAATGTAAAGGTAAAGAACTATACAAAAAGTGTAAACTATTAACATTTACCATTAAATTTTTGAAACTTTGTATAAAAATATACATATATATAGGTGTAATAATAAATTTAAAATAGTTACTCATATAGTCGGTTTGGTTCGATTTTTTTTTATTAAAACCAAAACCAAATCAAATTTGATCGATTTTTAAAATTCAAAACCAAAACTAAACCAAACCAAAAAGTACGATTTTTTTGGTCGATTTGATTTGGTTTTCGGTTTGATTCAGTTTTTCGGGTTTTTGTGAGCACCCTAATAGCCAAACGTGCTCCACCAGGAGAAAAGTTAATGATAATGAAAGATGGGTCCAGGCGTTTGTGAGAATATCTGCTGGCTCGTCGAGCTAGGGCTGGTGCCAGCTGCCAAGTTGAGCTAACTGGTCTTTTACCACTATGTGGTCACGGAAGCGAATTTTGAACCAAATTAGTCCCAGGCTAATGGGATCGGGTTGGGCCGGTTTAATGTCTTTTTTACATTCCTATGCCATATAGGAAACCTTATTACCCCCAATGTTTAAGGTTTGACTTAATTACACTTAGTATACCAAATTATCAATTTTATACCATAACTAATTAAGGGTATAATTAATTGTACGTTTTTTACTCGTTAATTAAAGGAATCTGAAAATTCTTCTTTGTTTATATGAGAACAGAATTTGAAGTGCTTAATCCAGGCATTCTTGGATGCAGATTCCTCCAATATTCATTCTTCGATGCAATAAGCTTCTCGTTGAAGCCTAATCCAAAATATTGCTTTTGGTTCTTCCATATATTCCAGATGATGCTATTAGTTGTGATGGAAAATCAATAGCAACTTTTGGTGAATAAATACTGCATTTCTTGGGAATGTTCGGTAATATTAACTGGAAATCTTACCTTAACATTTCCCAATTCAAACATCCATCAGAACCATTCCAGTTAGAGATAAGATGAAAACAGAACCAATTAGCAACAGAGAATATGCTAGATATATACTGAAAGAACATATATTTCAGTATATTTTCTACAAAAATTCTACAAATATACAACAAATCAGTTTAAGTATGTATAAAGCAGTATTATTTGTAAGGGTATCTACATAATTACTACATTTATACTAATTGTAGACTGTTTTTTGCAGAAGATTTGTAGAAGTTTTAGTCGTTTTTGATTTGTGAAAACAGAAAACAAAGCATCTACAATCAGAATACAAATAATCTACAATTTATCTACAAAATATCTACAAACTGGGTACATTGAATTTTAATATCCCAATTCCCATTCAATTGTAGCTTAATTGGTATTTTCAACATAATTGCATTTTTTGCAGAAGATTTTGTAGAAGTTTTAGTCGTTTTGGATTTGTTAAAACAGAAAACAAAGCATCTACAATTAGAATACAAATAATCTACAATTTATCTATAAAATATCTACAAACTGGGTACATTGAATTTTTATATCCTAATTCCCATTTAATTGTAGCATAATTGAGACTTTTGACATAATTGCGTTTTTTCAGAAGATTTGTAGAAAGTTCTTTTTTTTTTTTTTTTTTTTTTTTTTTTTGTGAAAACAGAAAATAAAGCATCTACAATCAGAATACAAATAATCTACAATTTATCTACAATTTATGCAATATGTCTTCTTCTTCTTCTTCGAGTTTCAATCAAAAATTCAGTCAAAACCAAGTCTAATCTTTACCAAAACCCCTCAAAATTGAGATATAAACTCCAAACCATATTTCTGATTATTTTCAACAACACTCAATCCAAACAAATAATGATTTTTGAAAACCCAAATTTGAATTCAAAGCTTTCAAGCTTTTTGATGGCTGTCAATGGTGGAATTGCTGCTCTCTTTTCATTTGCTTTGTATTACTGAAATTTGCGATTGAGAAATAGAGAGAGATGTAGAGAGAATTTCTGGAAACAGAGTGTATCGCAAAAACAGAGTATGGAAAATCTTGTTCTGCGTTGTGGAAGATCAGAGTGAAGCCGACGATAATTATGGAATGTGCGTGATTTGCGTTGGGGAAGATCTGGAAAATATTTAATTCCCCTTTTTTAGCGCGCAAAATAAGGAATCATAAAGCTACAGTGATTCCTTATTTAATGCATTGTATATATTAGGTAGAAATACTATTAACATGAAGGGTAATAAGCAAACTATGAACATATTTGGTAATATAGTTTCATATATGGTATATATACGAAAACGCCTCTCTCTTTTTTTTACTTCGTAAATTTATTAAACTATTACAATATAATTTATACTGTCAAACCTCTTATAATAGCATTATTTGTCTAGATACTTTTGGGCTTCTATATAAATCATATATTATAATATAACATGAAAAATTGATTATCGTCTATCTGCCCTTCTAGGATAGGGGTAAGACTGCGTACATGGTACCCTCCACAGACCCCACTTTTGAAATTATACTGGGTGATTGTTGTTGTTCTTACGAAAAATTGGTTATCAAGAAAACTAATGTTATAGTAAAGTGTTATTATAAAGCATGATTGTTATTTAGACATCTGATTGTATTTGAAAGCTTATCAAACTTGTAACTTATAAATAATCAAATTAAAGACTAAATTAAAAAAAAAAAAAAACACTAAAACTTGAACTCTAAAAGTTTGTATCAAAAATTGCTATTAAGATCAATATATTGAGAGGAAGAAAAACCTCAAAGGTTTAAAAGCCTTAAAAATTATTGAGTAATACCTTGAATATGAAAATTTTCGATCTCTTACAAGTTTTATTTTTATATTTAAACTTGTAAATTTAAAGTTTAAACATTTTCAAACTTAATAAATTCAAAAATAGAAGGTGATTTTGTATTGACAAAAGTATGAATAAACCAAAAATGGAAAATCTAACGGGGAGCAAAATTCAATAAATGTTATAAATAGAATTTTATTTATGGTGAATGTCTATATTTAGAGAGATTCTAGGGTTTATTACTTGGTGGCTAAGTCAACCTCTCCCTATAAATAGAGGGTTCTATTCCATTGTAATTCATCCCAAATCAATAAGAATTCTCTTCCTCTACTTTTCTCTGCAATACTCTTCTTCTTCTTTTATTATTTTATAACACGTTATCAGCACGAGACTCTAACCAATTGAGTAGAAGCTTTGGGATTGATCATAATGATTGTCAATTGTTCTATGAATTTCCTTTATGATTAAATTCTGGATTTAAGGTAAGTATTTTACCCTATTTTTCTCTTTTATTCTATAATTTGATTTTAAATACAAGCAAAGACAATAAATTTTGATTACAACTCTAATAGAGTTTGTAAGAAATTATAACCACCCGAAGTGGTAAAATTTCTATGTCTTGTCATGATCAAAGTCATATATGATCGTGAGCACAAGAAGTGAAAATCCGTCCCATTGAATTTGCTCCATTCTCAATCCTTTAAGAGAATGTGATAGCAATATGTGATAAGTCTGAAAGAAGATAAAATTATTACCGTGAAGGTATCAATGGATGTGGACGTGGCAATAGACGAAATTATAATCGTCATCATTGTGATAATGAGAATAATAAGGATTCTCAAAATAATCCTTCACTCTGTGAAAGTAACATTTGTCATCGATTTGACATGAGATTTTATAAAGCACATATAGATAATTATGGTCCATTCATGATGTGAATGTGACAACATCTTATTTATGAATACATATTCATTCTTGGAAGAATATGAACGTGCTAGTGGTAGTGAATATACCACACTCACCTCTAGAAGGAGGTTTGAGATGATATAAGAAAATAATGTCATTATTATGGCATGAATGGTCATTGGTCACGTACTTATTGTATGCCAAAATATTTTGACATTGTGATTATTAAAAGACAACGGTAATGCAATAAACAGATCTTGCATATAATTTTGACCATAACCATAATGGTATAACTTTCTCTTTAAAAGAGATATTCACCATATGGATGTTGATGAATATGTGGTAGTACCAAATTAATTGAGAGCTCTGGAAGATCCAATTATTACTATTTTGGAGAAACACAATTGATTACCAATAAGGTATTGTGTTGTAGTATGTCTGAAAGAAACTTATTCAGTTTCCAAAGTATAGCGAAAGCGGTTGGTTATATTGAGACTATAAATAAAGGAAAGATTTAATATCTTCTATTACTACAACTTGTAGCGGGGTGATATGTATGTGAAAAATTACCTGCTTTATTCTCCAGTTTATTCTACACAAATAAAAGAATGCCACAATAAAGTAGAAGTTTATTGATATAAAAACCCATATCATAATAAACTTGGAGTTAATTGATATCCAGTTGGCATAGCTGGTTTAGTCATATCAATTTAAGTATGATGTGCAAAAATAAAAGAGAATTCACATGGGTAAATATTAAAGAACTAGAAAGTTCTTTACGAATTCTCAAATGTTGCTTGTTCTCATTAATTAATTGACCAACTAAAATTGGGATTGAATCCCATGAATGCTGGAAATATCAAAGGTGAATATGGACCCATTCATCTGCCATGTATACCACATAAGATGCATCTATAAGATGGCTACATGTGCGATTATTATTAACTTGCAACATGGTGTTTGCGAGGTAACTTGCTCAATAATTTAATTTCGAGCATAATTTCCAGATTTTCTATTCAAGAAGTTCATCTTGATAAGTTGGTTTACATCATAGTTGGTTTAGCAAAATAATTTATTAAGTGCCTCTACTTAATAGCTAAACAATTGCTTATGAGAACAAAGTTATCTATATCAGTTTGATATACGTTATATATCAAAGTATATTATTTTCTCCCCTCAAAGTGGTTCAGGGTCAGGAACCAAATAATTCCATCTTATTATTATTGATGTGCGGTGTATATTTTGATTAACACCATAATGCACAAAGATGGATTCTCAAAGTTGAGGTAACAAGTTAGTTTTTCTAACATGAGGGGGAGACATGATAAACAGTTGAGAAAAAGTTATGTGGAATGAATTATCATTTGTACATCTAGATCCTCGAATAAGATAATATGAACTTGAAGTTCATAAAAGGATAATTCATTTGCAATATATTGCAAAGCATGCCAGATGCATTTGCTGACCCAAAGAAAGTAACTATATTCTCATTGCAAATGCTCCTATTAAGTCCTAGAAGGACAAAGTTTATGGTACGCTTAAAGCGTATAGACAAATCAGTTTCAAATAAACTTCTTGATAAAGAAGATAAGCAAATGATCAAAATGATCATAATAAAGGAGACAAGTGATCTAGAAGATCACATGACATAATGCTTCATAAAATCTCAAGAGAGGTTTAGCTACCTGAAATGAATGAGGAGATCTCTATGTTATATCTTTATTAAAAATATTGAAACCGATATAAAATGTTCGTCGACGACATCTATGATACCGCTAAATATATATATGAGGATTTTAATTCTGGAGAAACAATTTCGAATAGAATTGGTTTCATATGAAAGACATGTAGTTTTGAGCATGTAGTTCAAACACTTGAAAGTATAAGTCAATGGTATGTGCAATCAGTTTTCGATATCTTATATGTCTAGCATGACATGAAAACTTGATATGCATCTAAAGTCTATTATATGACTTATATAACTTAACAATCCCTCAAGGATTTAAATTGCTTAAAGCATATAGAATTCATGGTCATGAAGTACTACATCCTCAATGCAATTTGTGCACAAATATATCTTGCTATAACTATATGCATGATAATATGATAGCAAGAGTTTTCACCTCTATGTAAAGATATTGAACTGACGATTCCAACAAGATCATATGAAGACAATCCATCTCTATCCAGAATGATGATTTCAAGGTGCATCATTCAAGTTAATATGGCTGATTTGTTTATCAAATATCTACCAAAGATCTTTTGAAGATGGTGCACAAGATTGGAATGCAAATGCTTAAGGATGTGAATTGATGCTCTGATGAGGGGGAGTTAATACGCGTTGTACTCTTTTTCTCTTACAAAGTTTTGTCCCACTGGGTTTTCCTTGCAAGGTTTTTAACGAGGCAACCAAAAGGCGTATTATTAGATATGTGTACTCTTTTTTCTTCTCTAGAATTTTTTTTCCACTGGGTTTTATTTTAGTTAAGGTTTTAACGAGGCACATTATCCGTTGAATAGACATTCAAGGGGGAGTGTTATAAATAGAATTTTATTTATGGTGAATGTCTATATTTAGAGAGATTCTAGGATTTATTACTTGGTGGCTAAGTCAACCTCTCCCTATAAATAGAAGGTTCTATTCCATTGTAATTCATCCCAAATCAATAAGAATTCTCTCCCTCTACTTTTCTCTGCAATACTCTTTTTCTTCTTTTATTGTTTCATAACAATAAATTCGTATTAGAGCAAATTTAGACATTCTCACTTCATTTATTTTAGCGAGTAAATAATTTTGAATGAATGAATGGACAATTTTGAAGTACCTACACTGATTAGAAGGAAAAAATTATTGTTATGCTTTTACAATCTAGTAGTAGACGAGGGTCTATTGGAAACAACCTCTCTATCCTCACAAGTTAAGGGTAAGGTATGCGTATATATTATCCTCTCCAGACCCCATAATGTGAGATTTTAGTTGGAGACTGCACTATTATGATATATTTAGAATCAGTTTCCTAATTTGTAGGAAATATACCGTATTTGATGTATAACATGTACTATATTTTTGTTGTAGAATATGTTATTTAGTTAAAAGTTGTAAATTATGAAATATTTTTTGAATTCATCAGTAAGTATGAAAATTTCCTTTTTTTTACTTCGTAAATTTATTAAACTATTACAATATAATTTATACTGTCAAACCTTTTATAATAGCATTATTTGTCTAGATACTTTTGGGCTTCTATATAAATCATATATTATAATATAACATGAAAAATTGATTATCGTCTATCTGCCCTTCCAGGGTAGGGGTAAGACTGCGTACATCCTACCCTTCCCAGACCCCACTTCTGGGATTATACTGGGTGGTTGTTGTTGTTGTTACGAAAAGTTAGTTATCAAGAAAACTAATGTTATAGTAAAGTGTTATTATAAAGTATGATTGTTATTTAGACATCTAACTGTATTTGAAAGCTTATCAAACTTGTAACTTATAAATAATCAAATTAAAGACTAATTTTTTTAAAAAAAAAAAAGAAAACTAAAATTTGAACTCTAAAAGTTTGTATAAAAAATTGCTATTAAGATCAATATTTTGAGAGGAAGAAAAACCTCAAAGGTTTAAAAGCCTTAAAAATTATTGAGTAATACCTTGAATATGAAAATTTCAATCTCTTGCAAGTTTTATTTTTATATTTAAACTTGTAAATTTAAAGTTCAAAAATTTTCAAACTTAACAAATTCAAAAATACAAGGTGATTTGGTATTGACAAAAGTATGAATAAACCAAAAATGGAAAATCTAACGGGGAGCAAAATTCAATAAATTCGTATTAGAGCAAATTTAGACATTCTCACTTCATTTATTTTAGTCAGTAAATAATTTTGAATGAATGAATGGACAATTTAGAAGTACCTAAACTGATTAGAAGGAAAAAATTATTGTTATGCTTTTACGATCTAGTAGTAGACGAGGGTCTATTGGAAACAGCCTCTCTATCCTCACAAGTTAAGGGTAAGGTATGCGTATATACTATCCCCCAGACCCCATAATATGAGATAATACTGGGCATGTTATTTGTCACGACCCATTTTCCATAATAGGTCATGATGGCGCCCAACACCGTTGTCAGGCCAGCCGATGCAGAATGTGGTTAAGTACTTATTTTACTTTAGCCAAAGACAGTTATACTAGATTATCGGATTTAAAGATAAGACCAGTAAAGTTCACAAAGTGCTAAAATAGCGATACAGCCCAAAAATAAATGTCTACTACTGTGTGTGCCAGAACCTGGTGTCACAAGCTACAGGCGACTAGTGGAATATACACAA
>NW_017674449.1:79441-83438 GCF_001879085.1 Nicotiana attenuata
AGGCGATCAGCCCGGTCCATAATTATCAAAAAAATATCAGGAAAGCACATAAGGCTCAATTACATACAAGGGAATTCCTACCAAGACTCAACAAACTCATAAGTTCACTTTTCATTTCCTCAAGTCTCTAGCAAATCATAAATGATCATATTGGCAATTTAAAACAAGAAATATTCCCCAATTAGACATGACGTGGGTCCTAAACTACCCGAACAATTATCATTATAGTAGCTACGCACGGACTCTCGTCACCTAGTACGTACGTAGCCCCCGCATTTAACAACAATTACTCATTTATAATCCTATGGGGACAATTCCCTCTTACAAGGTTAGAAAGGAGACTCACCTCGCTCCAAAGTGCACTTCCAATGTCCAAGAACGAGCCCGAGTCCTTAATTCGAAGCCGAACAATCCCAAACTAATCAAACGAAGTAAGAACTAGTAAATAAGTGCTTACAAGATCGAACTCTAACCATTTAGGCAAATTTTCTAACCATTAACACAAGTTTCCTAAATTCCGACCCCGGGCCCACGTGCCCGGATTCTGAGATTTTTCGAAGGAAGTTGTTCTCTATCACATAGGGATCACAAATATATGATTTCTAGTTCATTACATGGCAAATTACGTGGTAAAATCTTAGTTTTTATTGAACCCTAGGTCTAGCTCTAATCCTTGATTTTTACTAAATTTTTGGTGTTTAATCTACCTAATATACATGTATTTAAGCTAAGAATGAAGGGAAATTACTTACCTCACCAAGTTATGTGGAAACCCTCTCTTGGAAGAAACCAAATCGCCTAAGTGTAGAGTGAAAAATGAGAGAAATGAGTTTGAGTTCGTATTAAATGAACCCTTCTGCCCCCAGATATTTTCGCATCTGCGGAAGTATTTCCGCTTCTGCGGAATCCGCTTCTGCGGAATTTTGGCCGCTTCTGCGGCTTTTGGGATTTGGGGCTCGACCGCTTCTGCGGTCTGGGGGCCGCATAGGCGGAACCGCTTCTGCGGTCCCTAGGCCGCTTTTGCGGTTTCCCCTGGCCTGCCCCTTCTCCGCTTCTGCGATCTACTGACCGCATCTGCGGTCCCGCTTCTGCGGTCCAAGAACCGCAGATGCGATTATGACAGAAGCAGCAAGTTTCAGCCATTTTCCAAATTCTAACTTCACTCGAGCCTCGCTCGTTTGACGCTCGGGGCTCCCGTGCCCCGCCCGAACATACCGACAAGTCTGATATCAAGAGGCGGACCTGCTCGAACCCTCGAAACACTCAAAACAATTCTAAATCGAGGAATCAACCCCAAAACCAAAATGGATCAAATGATTGAACTTCAAGTTCTTAAATTCTCCTCCAACGGGTCAAAACGCCCTTAAACTACTCGGATTGACACCAAATTTTACGGGTAAGTCTTAACTGATATTTCGGACTTGTACGAAGTTTTGGAATCGAAATCCGAACCCGATACCTAGGAAAACAATGATTTCTTAGTTTATTTAGACCTTTGAAGCTTTAACTTAACAATTTCACATAAAAATTCATTACTCGGGCTAGGGACCTCGGAATTCGATTCCGGGCATACGCCCAGGTCCCATATTATCCCACGGACCCTCAGAAATTGTCAAATCACGATTCCGAGTCTGTTTCCCCAAAATGTTGACCGAAGTCAAAATTGGCCTTTTTAAAGAAACTTAAAGAAACAACTAGACTCATTCTTGCTCAAAACTCCTCTAACTTCCGAACTACCCGTCCCCGCAAGTCATGAATTAGTTAAAGCGAGCGCGGGAAGTTTTATTTAAGGGAACGGGGTTCTAAAATGCAAAACGACTAGTCGGGTCGTTACATTCTCCACCTCTTAAACAAACGTTCGTCCTCGAACGGACATAGAAAAGTACCTGGACTGCTGAATAAGTGGGGATATCTGCTCCGTATGTCCTCCTCGGACTCCCAGGTCGCCTCCTCGAACGGTTGGCCCCTCCACTGAACTCTTACCGCAGAAATCCTCTTGGACCTCAACTGGCGATCCTGTCTATCAACAATGGCAACTGGCTCCTCCTCGTAGCCTATGCTCTCATCTTACTGAATGGTACTGAAATCCAACACGTGTGAATGGTCGGCATGATACTTCCGAAGCATCGATACATGGAAGACTGGATGAACTCCCGATAAACTGGGAGGTAAAGCAAGCTCATAGGCAACCTCTCCAACTCGCCTCAACACCTCAAAGGGGCCAATAAACCTTGGTCTTAGCTTGCCCTTCTTCCCAAACCTCATAATGCCCTTCATTGGCGAGACTTTCAAGAGAACCTTCTCGCCAATCGTGAATGATACATCACGTGCCTTCTGATCCGCGTAACTCTTCTGCCTGGACTGAGCTGTGCGGAGCCTCTCCTGAATCAACTTTACCTTATCCAAGGCATCCTGTACCAAATCTGTGCCAAGTAACTTAGCCTCACCGGGCTCAAACCACCCAATAGGATAACGACAACGCCGACCATACAATGGCTCATACGGGGCCATCTCTATGCTGGACTGATAGCTATTATTGTATGCAAACTCTGCCAAGGGCAAGAACTGATCCCACTGCCCTCCAAAGTCGATCACACATGCTCTAAGCATATCCTCTAAAATCTGAACAGTCCGCTCCGACTGCCCGTCAGTCTGAGGATGGAATGCCGTGCTGAGCTCTACGCGAGTCCCCAACTCACTCTGAATAGCTCTCCAGAAATGGGAAGTGAACTGAGGCCCTCTGTCCGATATGATGGAAACCGGCACACTGTGCAACCTGACTATCTCCCGAATGTAAATCTGAGCATATCTCTCCGCCGTATAGGTAGTCGCCACCGGAATGAAGTGGGCCGACTTGGTCAACCTATCCACAATAACCCACACTGAATCAACCTTCCGCTGAGTCCGCGGCAACCCAACCACGAAATCCATGGTAATGCGCTCCCACTTCCATTCCGGAATGGGCATCTGCTGAAGTAGGCCACCTGGCCTCTGGTGCTCATATTTGACCTGCTGGCAATTCAAACATCTAGCAACATACTCCACTATGTCCTTCTTCATCCTCCGCCACCAGTAGTGCTGTCTCAAGTCACGATACATCTTCGTGGCACCCGGATGAATGGAATACCTCGAACTGTGGGCCTCCTCTAGAATGCTCTCTCTCAAGCCATCAACATTAGGAACACATACACTGCCCTGTAGCCGTAACACACCATCCTCGCCAATAGAGATCTCCTTGGCACCTCCCTGAAGTACCGTCTCTCTGAGGACCGCCAAATGTGGATCATCGAACTGTCGGGCCTTAATCTGCCCCAATAACAAAGACTGAGCAACCACACATGCTAGAGCTCGGCTGGGCTCCGAGATGTCCAACCTCACAAGTCTATTAGCTAAAGACCGGATGTCCAAAGCTAATGGTCTCATCTCGGCAGGAATGAACGCCAAGCTACCATACTCTCCGCCTTTCTCCTCAAGGCATCCGCGACCACATTCGCCTTACCTGGATGATAGAGAATGGTAATGTCATAATCCTTTAGTAACTCAAGCCACCTGCGCTGTCTCAAATTAAGATCTCTCTGCTTGAACAAATGCTGCAAGCTGCGATGGTCGGTGTAAACCTCACATGACACACCATACAAATAATGCCTCCATATCTTGAGAGCATGGACAATCGCTGCCAACTCTAGATCGTGCACAGGGTAATTCTTCTCATGAACCTTCAGCTGACGTGAAGCATATGCAATAACTCACCCCTCCTCGCATCAATACACATCCCAAGCCAACGCGAGAAGCGTCACAATACACTGTATACATCCCTGAACCGGAAGGCAATACAAGAACTGGTGCCGTAGTCAAAGCCGTCTTGAGCTTCTGGAAGCTCTCCTCACAATCATCGGACCAACAGAACGGGGCACCCTTTTGGGTCAATCTGGTCAGAGGTGATGCAATAGATGAAAAGCCCTGCACAAATCGCCGGTAATAACCTGCTAACCCCAAG
>NW_017674449.1:93023-96064 GCF_001879085.1 Nicotiana attenuata
AAGGTTACTTCCATAAGGCTCTCTCACTTTCTTTTAATTTGTCTTGCATCATGTGTTGTTTACCCGTAATCTTCAATGCGATATTATCTCAATGTCTCAACTAGTTATCCAACTATATGATCTGATTTAATTAACCTCACTTTTATGTACTCTACAAGTACCCTGAGAGTGGGCAAATTTCTCCTTTTCTACAGACTTCTAATGTCTTCAACTTGGTTTAAGCTTGTTGGTTCCAAATGGTGCTCATAAGTTTTGCTACCCTACTATCTATTTCATCTGATAACTCTCATTGTGAAATTCATTTATGTTTCATGGCATCAAATGGGAAGTCTTATAGCATTAAGGATGGGGACATATTCCTTTTGTTAGAATAAATAAATATTGTTGGTATTCCTTGTAGATGCTCTTCTAACAATTATCTACATGCTCTACTTGTCCCTATGACTAGATAACTTAGGTTACTCCTCTCCGATAAGTGCATCAAGACTTCTCACCCTTTCATAATTATTCATACGGTCGCTTCGAGGCCTTATTCTATACCAGCTCGTGATGATTTTAAGTAATTTCTTGCCAATGTTGACGATTCTCTAGAACTACGAGGGCTTGTCTCATGGGTTTCAAAAGTAATGATTTTCCTTAAAGTTCAAGCTTATATTGCCATGATTTTTAACCAAAGTGTGTCCCCTTTTCAAAAGTCTTAAATGGGTCGGATTGGATGGGTTACGTGGCCTTCTGCTCACTTGGCTTCTAGGATTATTGACAACGTCATTGTCATGTGCGGGAAATTTTGCTACCCCTGGCATATCACCTCCTTAAGGAGGATAGGAGTTTTAATTGTCTTTCCTCCCGGAGCGTTACGTCAACCATTAAAACCCCTCTAACCAATACATGATTTCACCCCTGCGGTAGGAGTTCCTAGCAATGTGGTTTCACTCGTGAAAGGTTGAGATAGATGCCTTTAGATTTTTGCACATATCATGAGCGTATTGATTTGGAAGACAAGTAGTCGTATCTTTTGTTCTCTCATATAGGATCAATTATTCGGAAGGGATAAGCCGTTTCAAATATGATAATCCCATAAGTGTTCAACTTTTTTCCATCCTCATGGGCTTGTGGCATAGATTCCGTGTGTCAGTTAATGTTAAGAGTGTAATCCAACTTCATGTATTTTGAAACCCATATCGCATTCAAGGTGCCAGAGTATTCTCATTCTTGATAAACGGATTTTCCCTACACTCCAGGAGACGGCTGGGTCACTTACTTGAATATTCCTCCTTAATGGTTCCTATTGCCAATGTACGAGTTACCCCTATGCGTTATTTGTCTAATAATTGATGTCGTCACAATGATTAATCATGTCAGTATTGTTAATAGTAATCTTAGTGTCTCTTAGCATATAACCTCGTGAAATACTCTGCTCGGCGCATAAATGGATTCCTAAATAATTCCATCCCAACCTTGAACTTTGTTGCTCCTCATTGCATTAAATCTATTGGATATTGAAGTTAAAACATGTCAAGCGGGAGCATCCCCGTGTGATCACATATATTCGATAGGTAATTTTATGGTCAGTTTATGATAGCATATCTTAGATTAACTGTCGAAAGTCATCAAGGGTTTAGCGAGAAGGGTTCGCCTAGAGATTTAGAGTTTAGAAGGGTGAACAAGTTATTCTCAATATTTTCCCCTGAAGATGTTATGTGAGTTGATAATAAAGGTTGCGTAAGTGTATTCCACATTAGGCCGCACTAGGAGTATGAAGTTTCCCCATAGTTGTTTGCCATATATTTTGTGTATTCACATGTCTATGTCTAAGAAGGTAGGTGGAGATCATTTGTGTATCATCCTGGTGTAAATTATTGAAGGTGAATGTTGATGGATAGTTAGCTTATGCGAGGTGTCTAGCTGTCATCCTTGTTAGATAAGTTTAGGGGTTGGGATTGCTTCCGTGAATGTGTTATGGCAAAGCTTATGAGTTGAGGAGGCCACCTTGAAGGCCGAAAGTGTCGTGGAAGGAAAATATTTTTGCTTGATTGTATATCAATAAGCTTTGACTTGAAAGGTAGCTTATAGGTGTTATGATCTAAATATGTGCAGTCCATGTTCAGATATCGTTATGATAATGTAGTGCTTGTAATGCTGAGGTTCATGTTATTGATATATACATTGTGGTGCCTTCTCGAGTTGTGGATGTGCTTTTAGGATGGTTTTGGTGGTTCTCTGGCAGGTGGATAGGCCTAGTTACAAAGGAGACTCTACCGAAATTTTTGAAAAATTTAGGAGTTAGTCAAAATTTAGGGACTTGAGGTAGGTGAGAAAAGATATTTATTATGTTAAGCATTTAAGTCGGACTCTACTCCTCATTCGAGGACGAATGATCCTAAGCGGGGGAGAATGTAAGGCCCCAGAAAATTTTGCTAAGTAAATTAGGATTTCGTGGTGCCATGTAGGCTAATTATAATATTTTATGTGCTATTAACATGATGTACATCAATTGGATTTGGTAAACAAGTGTATAAGTCATATATTAAGTAAGGTGGGGTCCAAGGAGAGGCCTAAGTGTAAGCCAAATGGGAAAATTTTCATAATAGGCTAAGATTCCAAAGGTACTTGCACTAGTCCATACTTTGAACGAGAATATCTAAATATGTATAAGGTTTCATGTGATGAATAACCTATCAAATGAAATGTATTTGAGTCTAGTTTCTAACGCTTCCAACCGTTCGTCATTTGGACATTCCTACACAAAGTTATGATCAAATTACCAAAGGCAGGAAAAATGCGATCCTGTGTTGAATCTGCGATCGCAAATCTGTCGCATTTTTGACTTTGCGATCGCAGATCTGTCGCAAATTGGGCCAGTGTTGCCCAGTTTTGGGCACCTATTTTGCGATGCATTCTGCGGCCCACATTCTTGGTTTGCGGTCCATTCTGCGATCGCAGACCCGATTTCGGAGGCTTATTTTTTTCTATTTTTTATGACCCGTACCCCCATTTTTAATACTATAGGCTTTGGGGGGTTCATTTTTGGGGTCATTTTC
>NW_017674450.1:0-14291 GCF_001879085.1 Nicotiana attenuata
TGATATGTGAGTGGAGGCATTGGCTAGGTTTGGTATTTGACGGGAGATTTGGTTCTCTGTGCCACCATTACGGCTCCTACGTCCTTTTTCTTGGACACACCGCCTAACTGTAAGGCCTTGTTTGTAGCTTGTAAAGCCTCGAAATTAGTAACCATTCCGCTTTTGATGCCCTCTTCGATCCTTTCCCCTAGCTTGATAATGTCAGAAAATTTGTGGCCCTCGATCATCATCAACCTCTCATAATATTGTGGGTCTTGGGCCCGAACGAAGAATTTGTTCATCTGTTCTTCTTCTAAGGCAGGTCTAACCTTAGCTGCTTCGGACCTCCAACGAGTGGCATACTCGCGGAAGGTTTCCATGGGCTTCTTCTTTAGGTTTTGAATGTAGAACACATCCAGAGCATTCTCCGTGTTGAACCTGAACCTGTTCATAAAGTCGGACGCCATGCTTACCCAGTTCGGCCACTTCTTTAGATCTTGGCTAATGTACCAAGATAAAGCATCTCCCTTCAGGCTCCTCATGAAAAGCTTCATGCAGATTTTCTCGTCTTTTCCCACTCCGACCAGCTTGTCACAGTATGTTCTCAAGTGGACCCTTGGATCCCCTGTACCATCAAACATCTCGAACTTGGGAGGTTTGTAATCCTCGGGTAGTTCGACATCGGGATGTATGCAAAGATCTTTGTAGTTCAGTCCTTCAATTCCCTTACTCCCTTCAACGCCCTGAATTTTGCTAGTCAACTTTTTAAGCTCTTCGGCCAAGTTCTTGATAAGCAAATCTTTATCATCAGGCTCGGATGTGTTTGATATGGGTGGGGTGGAGTGCGGCACAGTCTCCATATAGATGGGGGTGTTGTGGTGGGTGTGGCAGTGATTATTTGTGGAGTTTTGTGGTTCTGGGATGAGCAGTGGGGTATTGTTGGAAGTATGGCAGGTGTTGCAGTGGTGGTGAGGAGCGGTGTGGTTCTGTTGCTTTGGGAGACTCTGTGGAGGTGCGGGGTTCTAAGCACTTGGGAAATTGATGTCTGGAGTAGTGTGGGAAAATGACAGATTCGCCAAATTCCGGACTTGATCAAGTTCTTCCTAAAATTTCAGCAGCTTTTGCTCCAGTTGGGAGGCATTCTCCTTGGGAACCAAAGTACCATGACCGTGAGTGGCCTCTACCCGTTCAGTTGAGTTTTCCTTCCTGGTGTTGTTCAAATCTTCCATCTTTCCTTTGTTCTTGTTTTTGACGGGACTGAGAGGAGGAGTGGGTGGAGGGCCCTTGGATCTTGTGGAATATGATGATGTTGCCAGAGTGCTCGAACTAACTTTGGGGAGGGGAATAATCAAAACAAAAATAAAACAAAAAGGTAACCAAGTTAGTGAGGTTCGTGAAAAATCGATGCAATATTTAAACACATAATGCGGGAATGTAAATCGTGTCCTAATTTGAGTAGGCCTAGCGACAGATTGATTTGGAGAACTTGGAATGCTAAATGCCTCATTTTATTGATAGAAAATAAGACTAATCCCAAATCGACGCTAAATAACAGGAAAAGTAAAGTCACTAATGGCCATTGGCCTTATTACATTTTAAACAGCGAAAAGATAAAGTCCTATCTACTTGGCCCCTGAAGAACCCTCCCCAGACTCGGCATCCCTGGCTTCGTCAAATAACTTCCCCAGCTTGCGAAGTCCTAGCAATAGGTAGGCTCTGGCCAGATGTCCGCCTTCGTTTCCGTCAGCATTCTGACAGTCTTCGACCCTTTTAAGAAACCTTCTTTCCAGCTCCACTATGCCTTGCTCCAGGTATCCTAGTCGTTTGTTGGCATTGATGGCCATGTCCTTCCATTCCTCAATTAACTTTTGATTGGTTTCTTGTATTTCACGGTGCTCACTTTCGCATTCTCAGATTCTTTTGCGTAGCTGATTGTATTTAACCCGTGCCTCGGCCTTTTCACCAATGATCCTGTGACCTCGAACGGACGCAGGTTCACCCAGACCATCATGATTATCCTCCAACCAACCGGAATAGTAAGGAGTACAACCGGCGTGGTATCGATCTGGTTCAATGGTATCCTTTCCCATGACGATCTTGCAGTGCCACATATGCTGAGCTTGGCACTTGTAAGGACTATCGTCAGCCTGGAAGTCAGCCCGGAAATGACTCATCTTGTCAACCCTGGGTACAACCTGCTTCCTACCAGCTTGCCTCATAACTTGGAGAGGGACGTAAGGGTACGTTCCTCTCAGACTGATTAGTATCAGAAAAGGTGCGTCTCAGGATCGGGCGATGAATTCTTCAGTTGGAAACCATTCGAACATCCATTGTACTTGCTCCTCGTTCAGATTATCAAATAGCTCGAACCATCCTTTGGCATCCTCTGGCTGAGCAAACATATCAGGGATATAATTCATTCGCTTTGGGTGATGGAAAGCGATATGATCGTCCCAGTCCCTTTGTTGAATCTCTTGTTAGTATTCACCCTTTTGTAGATATTCCATGAGCCACAGCTGAAGTAGTAAATTGCAACCCTCGAAGTGACTAGCTCCCCGTTGAAATTTCTCTAGGGCTCGGTTTATTTCTGCGACGTTCATGGGCACGATGCTGAATGGTTGCCCTCCAATTCCTTCTATTAAGGTTTTAGTAACCATGGCTAGTCGGGTGTGGATTCTTGCCTTCTTCATTGGAAACACAATCAACCCCAGAAAGCAGAACATGAATACCAAGACCCTTCGATGAATATATCCTAATGAGGTGATGGAAAACTCATCAAGATAGGTACGGTAGGACTTGCTGTGACCGTACCTCTCGTACAAATAGTCAAAGGGAATATAGGATTCTTTGAGGCATGTCAGTTCTGGATTCTTCTTCAGACCCATCATTTGGAGGAAACCCCTGCCCTTGCGGTTCTCAGGCATCAATAAACCTGGAGTCTCCCATACCAAGCCGGATAATCCTCCTATTTCTTCTAGCAAGGGTGTCATTTCAATCTCCCCGAAGCGGAAGACGGACCTCTCACAATCCCAAAAGAGAGTAGCAGCTTCGATGATCTTGTTGTTGGGTTGGATTTCCAGGAGGGAGGGTAGATTCCCTAGATACTTTCGGACAAGAGTCTGGTCACTGGAATGAAGATCTTTCCACTAGTTTAGCAGTCTCGGGTGGATGTTGGGTAACCATGCCGAATCTGGGGATTTCGTGCCTCATTATCTGCAAAAGAATAAGGTTAGGCCCCTTCCCCCACCGGACTCGACTATTTAACATCAATAATTGGCATAAAAGCATTTAATTCTCCAAAGAAATGCACAGAACGTGATAATGTCCGTTTGGATTTCAGGGGAACCCAGTGGACTTTGGACAAGGCTATCTTAAAGAGTCATTATGCGGACAACATAACTGACTTGGCTAGGTTTGACCATGATGCATGCACAGTTAAATAGAGTGAGGTTTCTATGGGGTTTTAGACTGGTACCCTTGAGTGGACAACTCAAGGGGGAAAGGCACGGAACCGTCGACTACACCGTTGATCGACTGGTTTTACCGCAAATATGCCATTTCCGGATTTAGGGGGTGATAATATAGGAAGAGCGCAACCACTCATTATAAGCGTTTCTATAGGATTTGTTTGGCCGAGTGGAATATGATGTTGAGCATGATTATGCAACAATTAAAGGCATGTTGTCACGTATTTGCACGTTAAAGAAAGCAGTAGATACAACAGTTTTCATGATTTATGGCAGTAGTAAAGGAAAGCAGTAAAGAAAAAATAAAGGAGACAAGTCAGTTTTGCAATCGAAAAGAAAATTGAATGCTTAAAAAGAAATAAACAAATAATTGTGCGTGAAGAAGCATAAAATCACAATAAAGGTCTGAAATGGTAAAAGCCTTAAAAGATCCCCAGCAGAGTCGCCATGCTGTCGCGCCCCCTTTTTCCTCTGCGAAAATCGGGTTTGTGACATTTGGAGAGGACAACTCATTCCTTTTGGGAATTGGGTTTGATTTAAAGAGTCGCCACCTAATGATTAGGGTGCATTAGGACACTAAGGAGGTTTGATTTGAATAACCAGAGATAGGGTAAGGGCTTGAAATTATTCTAAGGGGAAGGTGTTAGGCACCCCTCAGAATCCACTAGTGTGGTTCCCGGCCAGACTATTGTTGCGAATTTGGGTACAATTAACATATAAACAAATAAGGCTCAAATAAGAGGGGATTTTTATCACATAAAGGTTTGAATGTAAACAAGGTTTGAAAGAACAATTGGAAAAGCTGATTTAAAAAAAAAAGTTTAAAATACTGGAAAGAAAGAATATAGGGAGGGGGTCCTAGGTTTATTAATAATATGGATCACCCCACACAATGCCCAGTAATCACTCCTCAATGAGGGGCTACATGTGACATTATCGCGTGGTCATCATATCCATATTTACCCTTCCCACCCTATTAAGGTATTAAGCGCGGAATGGTCTCGCTTACCTATTGCATGCTACTACCCGTCCCAATCCTATCAGTCCCGGGGCATTTAGGACTACTAATCCTAAGGGAGGTAGGGATGTTAGGCTTATTTGTGGTTTTAAAGGAAAAAATTCTAAGGCGACATACAAAACATGTATAGCAAGTTGGGGAAAAGCACATAACACGCAAATGCTCAGATATATCCCCTTTAACAAAGAAACACATATTAGCATGACTTACACATACTAGTTAAGGTCTGATTAAACATTAAACATGCGAGAACTTAAAGGTTGAGGCAGACTGATTTGTTACATAATTCCGATAAGAAGCCCGAATCAGGCCTGCCTGCTAGTTGTAGCTATTAATAGAAACGGATTTAATTTTACCCTAAGGCTTGCCTAGGTGTTGGACATGGATCCTATAGGCATGGTATCTACTGAATTACGAACGCAATAACAATAAACTGAATATGTACTGGTTAAAAGATAGTCAGATTATTAAAGAAAGGCAAGTTTTTACGAAGGTTGTATGTCACGGCCCAATTCTCACCCGGTCGTGATGGCGCCTCTCGTGAAGACAAGGCCAACCAACAGAACAATCAACACTGCTTTTGACAATTTCTTAGCATAACAGGTTTAAACCATAGATACTGATCAATCATAAGTACGGAAATAAACGTTACATAACGGGGAAAAACCATCCCAAACTCAGCCCGATGATCGGGGTGTCACAAGTCACGAGCTACTACAGAGTTGATGAAAATACAACAAGTCTGGAAATATAGTCTGCAGATGAATAAAATATGCAGAAGATAAGGAAGAAATGGGGCTGTGGACGTCGACAGCTACCTCGTCTCTCCTAGTCCGCCTGGTCTGGAAGGAAATCAACGCTCAGGTCCGAACTCAGCTGTGCCTGTCCCTGCACACATGGTGCAGGAAGTAATGTGAGTACTCCGACCCAGTGAGTAATAAAAATAAATAACGACTGAGAACATAAAATCCCACAAAGGCACAAATAATGCTATCTCAAGCAGCAACATCAGATAAACAGTAGAAACCAGTGAAATATAGTAAGAAAATCTTTTTGAAAACAGTTAAAAATCAATCATACTCAACCAGTAAGTCAGCCATTGTTACCTGACCGGTCAGCCATTGTTACCTGACCAAACGCGTATTACAGTGCCATTGTTACCACTGGTCAGTCATTGTTACCTGACTGGTCAGTCATTGTTACCTGACCAAACGCGTATAACGGTGTCATTGTTACCACTGTTCAATATTTAATCACTCTAGATGGGTACCCGCGCTCACTGTGGGTGTGCAGACTCCGGAGGGGCTCCTACAGCCCAAGCGCTATCAACAAGGCCTGAAAGCCTGAACAATATCAATACGAGGCCTGAAAGCCTGCTCACAATGCACTCGAGGCCTGAAAGCCTTCTCACCTCACTTACCATGCCCTCACATAAGGCCCTTGACCTCAATCAATCCAAAAATAGTCAAAGCCCCTCGGGCATCAGTAAACAATAATATCCAGCTCAACAATAGTTCAAATATCAGTTAAAACTCCAAGCTTGAGTAAAAATATAGCTGAGTTCATGAAACAGTGTAAATCACATGGACTGAGTTCAAATAGTATTTCAAATAGTGAGGGGAAAACAGTGATAACAGTTCACAAAGAGTTCAAACAGTCGGCAACAAGCCCAAGTATGGCAATGAGCCCAAAACATAGTGAAAACAACAGGTCATAGCTGACACGAAGTAAAATATTATCCGGGCTGGACCAAGTCACAGCCCCCAATAGTAAATGACCCTGCGCTCGTCATTGAATGCGTGTCTCATCTCAACACAGCACCAAGTTGTGCAAATCCGGGGTCTCAAGCCCTCAGAACATCATTTAAAATCATTACTCACCTCTAGCCGGCCAAAGTCTAGTTCTCTATGCCTTTTCCCCTCGAATCGACCTCCTCGCTCATCGAATCTGATCAAAACCACAAGAAATACATCACAATAGGCTAATGGATCATAACCCAATCGAAAAGACTCGAAAAAATATCAAAAATCACGAAGTTGGCAAAACCCGAGCCCCGGGCCCACTTCTCGAAAAAATTACGAAATACACATCACCGGATTCCTCGTCTCGTCACGAGTCCATACATATCACTTTTACCAAAATCGGAGTCCATTTGACCCTCCAAATTTCGTTTCAAAATTACAAATTCTCAAGCCCTAGCTTTACCCCCTTTTGATGAATTTCAACCAATTTCCATGTTAAATTTAGCATAATTTCATGCATTTGGGTCAAGGGACTTACCTCCAATCACACCTAGTCGAAATCCTCCTTCAAATCCGTCCAATAGCTCTCAAGCTCGTGTAAAAATGGTGGAAATAACTTCACCCTCGCGGATGAAAATGATATTATAAAACCCCTTCTGCCTACAGCGATTTTCGCTTATGCGGTCCCGCTTTCGCATATGCGGGACCGCTTCTGCGACCATTTCCCCGCTTATGCGGTTACTCACATAACTTACCACTTCTGCCTTTGCGACATATTCTCCACTTCTGCGGATTACCCAAGACCGCTTCTGCGGTTATTCACTCGCACCTGCGGACCCGCCGATGCGAAAAGGGGTCCGCTTATGCGGAACTCATCAATTCAACACAAGATCACTTCTGCGCTTTTCCACCCGCTTCTGCGGTCCATTTCCGCAGAAGCGGAAATACCAGATGACAGAAATCTCAGACCTGAAGCAACTTCCAAAAACTCTCGTTTAACCACTCGAATTAACCCGAGGCCCCCGGGACCTCAACCAAATACACCAACACATCCTAACACCTCATTCAAACTTGTTCCAATCCTCAAAACACATCTAACAACACTAAAACCATTAAATCACATCGGATTCAAGCCTAAGTTTCTTAAAAACTTCCGAATTACGCATTCGATCAAAAACCCGACCAAAACACCTCCGAATGACCTGAAATTTTGCACACACATCCAAATCACCTAACGGAACTACTGCAACTCTCGGAATTCTATTCCGACCCTCGGATCAAAATCTCACCTATCAACCGGAATTCGCCAAAATACTAACTTCGCCAATTCAAGCCTAATTCTGCATCGGACCTCCAAAATCAATTCCGATCGCACTCCTAAGTCACAAATCACCTTCCGAAGCTACCCGAATCACCGGAACTCCAATCCGAGCCCTCTAACTCATAAGTCAACATCCGGTTGACCTTTCCAACATAAGCCTTCCTTAAGGAGACTAAATGTCTCATTCTCCACCAAAACCAAACCAATTCAACTCTAACTCACCAAATGCCGATGACGAAACATGAAGAAGCAATAAATGGGGAAAACGGGGTGGTAACACATGAGACGACGGGTCGGGTCGTCACATCTACGGAGGCCGAAGTGGAAAGAATGAATGTCATTGAAGGCCTGCAATATGCTGTGGTTGCAAAATTTGCGTATGGATGGCCAGAACTTAATGAGATTCGTCATATTGTTCCATTGCAATGTGGAATTAAAGGAGAATGTAGCATTAGGTATTTGAGGGACAAGCATGTTCTCATACGTATGACTCTATGGCAAGATTTCGTTGATTTCACGTCGAAGGGAACTCAGTATGTTAAGGATAAGTTTGGACAAGAATATCAGTTGAGGCCTCTCATATATGATGTTAAATTTAAAGCAGGAGAGGAGACTCCAATGGCTATGGCTTGGATTTCATTCCCAGGTTTGTTGCCTACGTACTTTATAAAGGAATGCCTTTTCTCACTTGCATCGGCGGTTGGGAAACCAATTCACCTTGATATGGCCACAATTAACAAAACTCGACCTAGTTGCGCTAGGGTCAAAGTTCTTGTTGATTTATTAGCGGAACATCCCAAGAAAGTAAGGATGGATATTGTTAATGAAATATCAGGAGAAACAAGGATTGAATGGGTTAATATCAAATATGATATGTTACCTAAATACTGTAAGGAGTGCAAGTTGCAGGGTCACGATTTGTTTGAATGCTGGAGAGTGCACCCAGAGCTATATGTGGAAAAGGAGAATGCCAATCAAGCTGCAAATGGTAAGGGTCATGTCAATGCTAATGCGCAACCTTTGATGATATTATCCAGTTGTAAAGTTGTTAGCAATCTAACTGGTAATGACAAAGAACAATGGAAGGAAGTTAGGGACAATAGAGTTCGGAATGGGGTAAATCAAAATTCACAACAAAGCAAAGCTGGCAAAGAAATAGTGCCTATTTAGCAGAGTGGGGATCATCAAGGTAAGGGAAGTAACAAGGATGGGAATGCAGGGCAAAAAGCAGGAGAAGATAAGACTGGTGAAAAGCAGATAATTTCAGCAGGGAAAGAGGCAAACAACCAGGTACAAGTGACTAACAAATTTTCTCTACTAGAAGTTGTGGATGGGGAAGATGAGCCTAATAATCAGCTGGTACTGGTTGAAGCAGTTAATAATCCTAAAACTCAAGTCAATAGGAATCAAGGTGAAAGTCAGCAACAACCAAAGGGCTCCAAACATAATACAGGAACTCTGAATTCTGTAGCGCCAACATTCAATCTAAATTCATCAGGGATTGTTTCTACTAATGTTCGAATGAATTCATCCCCTAAAAGCAAGGGAAAGGAAGTTCCTAAAACTAAGGAGTCCACAGCACAATGGGTTGAAAGAACTTTTAATGCAAAGACAAGTTGTGGAGCAGTTGTTCCTTCACAAGATACCATGGTGGATAAGGAATTGACTAAAGCTGTCACGACCCCAGTTCGCCCTCCGTGAACATGTCGTGACGACACTAGTCCCTATGACTAGGTAAGCCTAACAATGCGGAAGATAAACCATAGTTGCGGAAGAAAGTAAATAAAACTAAACTAGAAAAATAAAACGGTGTTTAAGGTGCTACTCGGCACATACCACAACAATTCTCGAAGCCAACAACATTCCCAAAACCCGAAAACTCACAAATCACAAGCTAAGGGATACATAAGAGGCTCTGACTCAAGAATATCTATATAAGGGAGAAATACTGAAAGAGCTATACTTATTACGGAAAGCTGGAAAGGGACTCCTCGGTCTGCGGACGTAGCAGATATACCTCGAAGTCTCTACCGATACGCCTCCTTCCAAGGCTGATAGAACTGAGTGGGAGTACCTGTATCTGCACAACAAAAATGTGCAGAAGAGTAGCATGAGCACACCACGGCGGTGCCCAGTAAGTATTAAGACTAACCTCGATGGAGTAGTGACGAGGAACAGTCAAGGCACCTACCGGTCAAATAAACAGTATAATCATAGGAATAATGGAAACGATATATAACATGTAAAGACTGCATGAATGACTACAAGTGCTACAATTCACGATAATGGAAAAAGGGCAACAAGTAACAACAAGACTATAATAAATAATGATACGAAATGACGGCAGAATCTTAATCCAAATCCTAAGGTCACAACACAGCAAGGGGAAAACAAGCCAATAACTCATATCCTACAATGATGATCACATAAGGTCTTATTCAACTCCTTCCACAATTTTATCAAAATCTCGGACAAACCACAACTCACGAAAAACCCAGCATCTGAAATCTATCACTTGGCACCCTGTGCCTCATCAATCTCACATTCATACGGACAACTAACTGGCCAATTAGGGCCACTCTCACATATATAATGGATAACGAAGGCGTATCTCCACCCTTAGTAGGATCGGAAGGAATTCACTTCTAATAGGGATGTCCAATTACGTGTATGCTTGTGCAAGTGCTTTTAACAAGAATATTTACCAACTAGCAACATGAAAAAGGAGAACGGACCGCACGTACGATGATTCCTCACAACTACCAAGCGGTAAATCTCATACAGGTAAGCAACCCACAATCACATTATTAAACAAATAGGAATGCCTCCACAGGCCGTCACAATTCTCTACAATCAACCCCTGACATAGCCCACCTTATTTCGCCACGTGTGCAAGGAATAATATAATAAGCACCACCTTATTTCGCCACACGTGCATCACAATGTTCCCACCTTATTTCGCCACATGCGCAACCCATATATAAGCATATAACATATCCCGCCTTATTACGCCGCATGTGCAACCCATCAATAGGAACAATAGCACGGCAAAGACCTCGTGCAACCCTTCAACAACAACCGCACGGCAGAGACCTCGTGTATCACAGTAACAGCCGCATGGCAGAAACCTCGTGCATCACAGTATCAACAATCGCACGGCAGAAACCTCGTGCATCACAGTCTCAAGTACAACACAACAAATGACAATATATACAGGAACAAAGCAAGAGAGTCAACTCAGGTATTTTTGTTCACCAGAAGACGGTACAACTTCATATTCCGCTTCTGCGGTTCCCATCTCGCAGAAGCGGATCCGCTTCTACTGAAATCCTACCGCTTCTGCGGGTTCCTGGAGGATGACCAAAAGTCGCTTCTGCGAAGCCAAGGCCGCTTCTACGGCTCCGCTTCTGTGGTTCCCAAGCCGCAGAAGCGGAAATACTAGATGACAGAAACCTTCAGCTGCTGTACACTTTTCCAACACCAACAATTGCCCGTTGAGCATCCGAAAACACACCCGAGGCCCCCGGGACCTCAACCAAAAGCACCAATAACACCTAATACCTCATTCAAACTTGTACCAATCCTTAAACCACCTAAAACAACGTCGGAAACTCGATTAAATCATGGATTTGAGCCTAAGAACCTCACATTTCATCAAAATACACTTTCAATCAAAAACCTAACCAAAACACGTCCGAATGACATTAAATTTTGCACACACGTCCCAAATGACATGACGGAGCTATTGCAACTTTCGGAATTCCAATCCGACCCTCGGATCAAAAACTCGCTATCGGACCGGAAACTTCAAAAACTCAAACTTCGGCATTCCAAGCCTAAATGAGCTACGGACTTCCAAAATACATTCCGAATATGCTCCCAACCCCGAAATCACCTAACGGAGCTAACGGAATCATCAGATTTCCATTCTGAGGTCGTCTTCCCACTGTTCCGACTACAGATCACTTTTCAACACTTAAGCTCTCACTTAGGGACTAAGTGTCCCAAAACTCGCTGAAACCCAACACCGAACGTCCCGGCAAACCAGACTAGCAGAAATGAACTTAGGGGAAGTAGTTAATAGGGGATCGGGGCGTTAATTCTTAAGACGACCGGCCGGGTCGTCACATCCTCCTACACTTAAGCATTCGTTCGTCCTCGAACGAGCATAGAGACATACCTGAAGTCCTCAAGTCACTGAGTGCGCACTTCCAACATACACTCGCGGGTGATCCCACGTCACCCCAATCCACTTAAGCATGACGACACCATCTCAACTGAAATTTAGCGTTCCTAGCAACACCACTAAGCTTACAAGCCAGAATTCTTACCTTCCATCCATTTCCAAAAGACCCGATCCTACATTCATATCCGGTATCAGTCTTAACCAGCTACTTCAATACCAGCCAACACACACAGGGTACAACCACACAACATGCCACATCACACATAGGACCACAATAACATTTCTGATAGTAATACTTGCCTGAGATCAAATCCGTACCGGCCATACGCCTCATATTCAACAGGAACTCTTTCCAAACCTCCACAACACTGGCGATGATACAATAACCACGAAAATCGCATAACAAAACACCCGAATAATCAAATCTCAGCCAACACCAACGGGTACACACCCCACAAGCTAAAACTCAAGAAGCATAGAACGGAAATGACTGAATATGAGAAAGGAAACACATAAGGGAACTAAAAAGCAAATCAAACTAGCACAAATTCTCCTAAAACACAAATCGACAAAAACATCTAACAAGAAAGAATGAAAGCATATAAAAGACTCACAAGGATCTTATACTGATATAACTCTCACCGCAGTACACAGCCCGGTCTCAACATATCAAAACACCTGAAATCACGAGGGTCCCGCCCTCATCACTGAATCACAAGTAGGGCACACATCAACCCATCTAGAGACTCTCACTAGATCAATTCCGTCTACAAATTACAACACAGGCTGGCTCCCACACCAGTGGAGCATAGAAATCACAGCTCGTAACCAAAAATACTCAGAGACCACATCAAACCTACCGGAACAGACAACATGAATTTACTGCTAGCCTCATAACTCTCGACAACAGCTAGAAACGGACGATAGACACGGTTGTCACTCATAGAACCTCCCAACAGAATAATCACGTAACAGAGTACAAATCATGAAAAGCTCCCATAAATGGAACAACAAACAAGGAGACTCGCTCTAATAAGCAGAACTGTGATGAACTACAGATAGTGCCCCTCTATAACAAACTGAATTTGTACCTAAGTGACATTATCTGGCGTACCGGCCTCAAACCTACTATATGAAACCCATCAACGAGCCGGGCCTCCCCCTCTTGGGCGCTCTCTACCGGCCTGAATACCTCGCTGTGACACATCGGTCCGAAGTCTGGGACAATCTCTCACCATGTGGCTAGAATCTCCACACTCAAAGCACCCTCTCTGCTGACGAGGCGGTGGGAACTAAGCGATACGGGTACTCCGAGACCCATGAACACCTGAGTCACCATGCAAAGCCTGAAACGCGAACTGGACTGGCTGACCCGCAAAACCTCTACCATGACGCACCCTGCCTCCAAAATAAGGACCAGTATATCTCCTCGGTCTACGAGGACTCCTCGCCTCCTCAAACTCTCTCTCCTGATCTCGTCTGCTCTCTCTCTCATGACCCTGCCTGCCCTCTCTCTCTCTCTAGCATGCATACCCTCTATCCTCCTAGCAATGTTCACCACCTGCTGATACGGAATATCCATCTCCAACTCACGGGCCATGCTGGACCTGATGCTAGGAATAAGCCCCTCAATGAACCGGCGAACCTTCTCGCAAACAGTAGAAACCAAGGCTGAGGCATGTCTAGCCAAACTGGTGTAATGGACAGCATACTCCGAGACAGTCATAGCACCCTGACGCAAATGCTCAAACTCCGCACGCCATGCATTCCTGAGGCTCTGAGTAACAAACTCTCTCAGAAACATATCTGAAAACTGGGTCCAAGTCAGTGAAGCTGCCTCGTCTGGGCTGTCTAACTCATAGGTGCGCCACCAATCATAGGCGGCTCCTCGAAGCTGAAAAGTAATGAAAGAAACCCCGCTCGATCCAGAGATAGCCATAGTACGGAGAATACGGTAACACTCATCAAGAAACCCCAAGGCACCGTCTGATGCTAATCCACTGAACACCGGAGGATCATACTTCTTAAACCTCTCTAGTCTCATCTACTCCTGCTCGGAAGCCGCTGCCATGCCCTCGGGCTGAACTGGTGTCGCAGGCGACGTAGGAATAATCTCTGGGACCTGCTCAACATGTGCTCGCTACTCAGGAGTGCGGGCAGCGGGAGTCTGTGCTCCTCCCCCGGCCTGGGATGTGGCTGCAGCAAGTGGAAGCAATCCTGCCTGAGCCAAAGTGGTGTACATACTCATGAACTATGCCAAAGTCTCCTGAAGGGATGTAGTAGTAGTAGCAGTAGGCGTGTCAGGTGCCTGGACTCCGGCTGGATCTGCTGGTGGTACCTCGGCGGCAGCTCGCGCAGGTGCTCTCGCTGCACCACGTGCGCGTCCTCGAACTCTACCCCGGCCCCGACCTCCGACGGCTGCAGTAGGGGGCGTGGGTGCCTGATCACCTCGGGTAGTACGTGTCCTCACCATCTGTGAGAGAGTAGAAGACAGAGGTTTAGGATTGTGGATGTCAAAAATCTCGCACGACAGGGAAATCAAATGAAGTGGAATTTTCCTAACGGTTACATAGCCTCT
>NW_017674450.1:14709-26300 GCF_001879085.1 Nicotiana attenuata
AAACGATATATAACATGTAAAGACTGCATGAATGACTACAAGTGCTACAATTCACGATAAGGGAAAAAGGGCAACAAGTAACAACAAGACTATAATAAATAATGATACGAAATGACGGCAGAATCTTAATCCAAATCCTAAGGTCACAACACAGCAAGGGGAAAACAAGTCAATAACTCATATCCTACAATGATGATCACATAAGGTCTTATTCAACTCCTTCCACAATTTTATCAAAATCTCGGATAAACCACAACTCACGAAAAACCCAGCATCTGAAATCTATCACTTGGCATCCTGTGCCTCATCAATCTCACATTCATACTGACAACTAACTGGCCAATTAGGGCCACTCTCACATATATAATGGATAACGAAGGCGTATCTCCACCCTTAGTAGGATCGGAAGGAATTCACTTCTAATGGGGATGTCCAATTACGTGTATGCTTGTGCAAGTGCTTTTAACAAGAATATTTACCAACTAGCAACATGAAAAAGGAGAACGGACCGCACGTATGATGATTCCTCACAACTACCAAGCGGTAAAGCTCATACAGGTAAGCAACCCACAATCACATTATTAAACAAATAGGAATGCCTCCACAGGCCGTCACAATTCTCTACAATCAACCCCTGACATAGCCCACCTTATTTCGCCACGTGTGCAAGGAATAATATAATAAGCACCACCTTATTTAGCCAGACGTGCATCACAATGTTCCCACCTTATTCCGCCACATGCGCAACCCATATATAAGCATATAACATATCCTGCCTTATTACGCTGCATGTGCAACCCATCAATAGCAACAATAGCACGGCAAAGACCTCGTGCAACTCTTCAACAACAACCGCACGGCAGAGACCTCGTTCATCACAGTACCAACAGCCGCACGGCAGAAACCTCGTGCATCACAGTATCAACAACCACACGGCAGAAATCTCGTGCATCACAGTCTCAAGTACAACACAACAAATGACAATATATACAGGAACAAAGCAAGAGAGTCAACTCAGGTATTTCCGTTCACCAAAAGACGGTACAACTAACTCACAAGGAATAACCGTAACAGAGAAATACTAAGCGCAATAAGAACAACTCAACAAGGGAGAAATAATATGAAACAACGACTCCATAATACTAAGTTCAACAACAAGGAAGTTAACATGAATCAAATAATTATAAGTAAGGAAATATCAACTAGACATAGGATATCTAACGTCTTTCCAATTAAGACCAATTAATTACACGAGAGATAGAAATAATGCTTTCCAAATAAAGACAAGCAGTTAGGAATGATAATGTGACTATAGAAGGGTAATGTCTACAGTGAAACAAGTAAAAGTCAATCAGGCAACAAGAATAAGCCAAAAAGGGCAAATAAATTCCATGTAAGACATGTAAAGGTGAAGCTAATAACAGGGAACTCAATCGTATCAAGAACAACTTCATATTCGGTGACTACAAGGATCTAAGAGCCTAAAAGGGAAAAATTTTCCACAAATAAATCCGAGCATGCACTCGTCACCTCGCGTACAAGGAATACAATCAACAAAGAAGACTCAAATCCTAAGGGGGAGTCCCCCACACAAGGTTAGGCAAGATACTTACCTCGAACTAGCTAAAATCAACTAGCAACCACGTTCTTGCCATGAGTACTCGGCTCCAAATGGCCCAAATCTATTCAATTAAATCACACATTGTAAATAACATCTCAAGCAACGGATTCTACTATTTAATTCAAAGTAAAAGCGCGAAATTAGGCAAAAAGACCAAAATGCCCCTCAGGCCAACGTCTCGGAATCGAATAATTTTTACATTTTCAAAACCCTCGTACTCTCAAGAGTCTAACCATATAAAAATCTCCCAAATCGGAGGTCAAACACCCACTCAAAACCCAATAGTTTAGCCTATGAAGTTTTCCCCAATTTTGATTCCAAATTCGAAATTACATGATGGATTTAGCTACATAATGATGAAGTATAGCTAGAAAGGATTAAAGAAACGTTACCCAATGATCTTCTCTTCAAAACCCACTCGAAATCGCCCTCTCCCGAGCTCTCAATTGATTTTTCCAACTTTTGAAACTCAACCCTCGAAACTCCCTTTTCTGAACAGTGAATACCGCTTATGCGGAACTCTGGCCGCTTCTGCTGCTTCCTTTAAAATCCCAACTTCCGCTTCTGTGGTTCCCATCTCGCAGAAGCGGATCCGCTTCTGCGAAAATCCTACCGCTTCTGCGGGTTCCTGGAGGATGACCAAAAGTCACTTCTGCGAAGCCAAGGCTGCTTCTGCTGCTCCGCTTCTGCGGTTCCCAAGCCGCAGTAGCGGAAATACCAGATGACAGAAACCTTCAGCTGCTGTACACTTTTCCAACATCAACAATTGCCCGTTGAGCATCCGAAAACACACCCGATGACCCCGGGACCTCGACCAAAAGCACCAATAACACCTAATACCTCATTCAAACTTGTACCAATCCTTAAACCACCTAAAACAACGTCGGAAACTCGATTAAATCATGGATTTGAGCCTAAGAACCTCACATTTCATCAAAATACACTTTCGATCAAAAACCTAACCAAAACACGTCCGAATGACCTGAAATTTTGCACACATGTCCCAAATGACATGACGGAGCTATTGCAACTTTCGAAATTCCAATCCGACCCTCAGATCAAAAACTCGCTATCGGATCGAAAACTTCAAAAACTCAAACTTCGGCATTCCAAGCCTAAATGAGCTACGGACTTCCAAAATACATTCCGAACACGCTCCCAACCCCGAAATCACCTAACGGAGCTAACAGAACCATCAAATTTCCATTCCGAGGTCGTCTTCCCACTGTTCCAACTACGGACCACTTTTCAACACTTAAGCTCTCATTTAGGGACTAAGTATCTCAAAACTCGCTGAAACCCAACACCGAACGTCCCGACAAACCAGACTAGCAGAAATGAACTTAGGGGAAGCAGTTAATAGGGGATCGGGGCATTAATTCTTAAGATGACCGGCCGGGTCGTCACAAAAGCTCCTGCAACCCAACCAAATGGAACAAATTTTCCTATAGTGCAGGAAAGAGTTCAATGGAAAGGAGGCAAACTTTGTGCTGATCAAAGAGAAGAGGATCCAGAGGCTAATGAGGTACCAGAAGGGGTGCAAGCTGATGATGAACCAGTTATGACAGATCAAGAAGAGGATGAACAAAGTTTAAATGATCAACCCAGTACTATAGCAGATCAATCCAATGTCATTGTTGTGTATAAAGGTAATGAAATGCCATCTATTCAGGATGCAACCAATGAAACTCAAGTGACTAGTCATGATGGACCTAGTCATGGGGAGTCAGCTGGAAGAGGAGGTGAGGCTGTAGATCCAGGAGGAACTATGGAGGGAACAATGTCTAAGCAGGTTACAAAAGAAGCAGACAATAGTCCTGATCAGGTTCAGATGATCATTACACCATTGAAATCATCACAGTTGAAGATAAATGCAGACAATGTGGCTACTATGGGAGATATTGATGCAAGAGAACCAGATGATGAGAAGTACAATACAGGAAAGGATTTGGACCAGGAATCAACCATCCAGAATTTCATAAGTGTTGCAAGGCAGGGAGATTTATCACCTAGGAAAATTGAGAAGGTCAGGTCTGCAGCTAAAGGTAGGAAAAAACAGCAGAAGGACACCAATACAGCTCCTACTGTTGGGGTCCAAACAAGGAGAACTTTATCTAAATAATAATTGTCACACCTCCTTTTCACCTACACCCCGCAAGGGCATAAAGGAGTTTTTCCACTTCAAGGACAATCAGAACGGGATTTATTATTAAGATTTAGAGTCGCCACTTGGGAGATTAATGGTGTCCCAAGTCACCGGTTTAGAATCCCGAACCGAGGAAATTATGACTCTGTTAACAGTCCGCGAACCAGAAATCCGGGTAAGGAATTCTGTTAACCCGGGAGAAGGTGTTAGGCATTCCCGGGTTCCGTGGTTCTAGCACGGTCGCTCAACTGTCATATTTGGCTTATTTATTTGATTTTAGTACATATTCTAACCTATGTGCCTTTTGTTTTAACCACTTTTACTTTATGTCTTTTAATAAGAATTGCAACGTCGTGAAAATGTATCTCGAACCACGTTACACCAGTGCACCCGTGGCTTTTGACGCATTTCGACTCCGCTGAGATTTAGATTTGGGTCACATAAATGTGCACCCGTATTTAAGAAGGTAAGATTATTAAGAACGCGCCTAAAGGGACTATCGTATTATTATCTTTGGGGAAGGCCGTGAAATTCGCTAAACGGCCCATCCCGAAGTCTAAGTTTTTTTTTGTATGTACATTTATCGAGGGCCCCGTAATTTNCACAATTCTCTACAATCAACCCCTGACATAGCCCACCTTATTTTGCCACGTGTGCAAAGAATAATATAATAAGTACCACCTTATTTCGCCACACGTGCATCACAATGTTCCCACTTTATTCCGCCACATGCGCAACCCATATATAAGCATATAACATATCCTGCCTTATACGCCGCCTGTGCAACACATCAATAGCAACAATAGCACGGCAAATACCTCGTGCAACCCTTCAACAACAACCGCACGGCAGAGACCTCGTGCATCACAGTACCAACAGCCGCACGGCAGAAACCTCGTGCATCACAGTATCAACAACCGCACGGCAGAAACCTCGTACATCACAGTCTCAAGTACAACACAACAAATGACAATATATACAGGAACAAAGCAAGAGAATCAACTCAGGTATTTCCGTTCACCAAAAGACGGTACAACTAACTCACAAGGAATAACCGTAACAGAGAAATACTAAGCGCAATAAGAACAACTCAACAAGGGAGAAATAATATGAAACAACGATTCCATAATACTAAGTTCAACAACAAGGAAGTTAACATGAATCAAATAATTACAATTAAGGAAATATCAACTAGACATAGGATATCTAACGTCTTTCCAATTAAGACCAATTAATTACACGAGAGATAGAAATAATGCTTTCCAAATAAAGACAAGCAGTTAGGAATGATAATGTGACTATAGAAGGGTAATGTCTACAGTGAAACAAGTAAAAGTCAATCAGGCAACAAGAATAAGCCAAAAAGGGCAAATAAATTCCAAATAAGACATGTAAAGGTGAAGCTAATAACAGGGAACTCAATCGTATCAAGAACAACTTCATATTCGGTGACTACAAGGATCTAAGAGCCTAAAAGGGACAAATTTTCCACAAATAAATCCGAGCACGCACTCGTCACCTCGCGTACAAGGAATACAATCAACAAAGAAGACTCAAATCCTAAGGGGAAGTCCCCCACACAAGGTTAGGCAAGATACTTACCTCGAACCGGCTAAAATCAACTAGCAACCACGTTCTTGCCACGAGTACTTGGCTCCAAATGGCCCAAATTTATTCAATTAAATCACACATTGTAAATAACATCTCAAGCAATGGATTCTACTATTTAATTCAAAGCTAAAGCGCGAAATTAGGCAAAAAGACCAAAATGCCCCTCAGGCCAACGTCTCGGAATCGAATAATTTTTACATTTTCAGAACCCTCGTACTCTCACGAGTCTAACCATATAAAAATCTCCTTAATCGGAGGTCAAACACCCACTCAAAACCCAATAGTTTAGCCTATGAAGTTTTCCCCAATTTTGATTCCAAATTCGAAATTAGATGATGGATTTAGCTACATAATGATGAAATATAACTAGAAAGGATTAAAGAAACGTTACCCAATGATCTTCTCTTCAAAACCCACTCGAAATCGCCCTCTCCCGAGCTCTCAATTGATTTTTCCAACTTTTGAAACTCAACCCTCAAAACTCCCTTTTATGAACAGTGAATACCGCTTTTGCGGTCAAGGGACCGCTTCTGCGGTCCCGCTTATGCGGAACTCTGGCCGCTTCTGCGGCTTCCTTTAAAATCCCAACTTCCGCTTCTGCGGTTCCCATCTCGCAGAAGCGGATCCGCTTCTGCGAAAATCCTACCGCTTCTGCGGGTTCCTGGAGGATGACCTAAAGTCGCTTCTGCGGATCCACTTCTGCGATTCCCAAGCCGCAGAAGCGGAAATACCAGATGACAGAAACCTTCAGCTGCGATACACTTTTCCAACACCAACAATTGCCCGTTGAGCATCCGAAAACACACCCGAGGCCCCCGGGACCTCAACCAAAAGCACCAATAACACCTAATACCTCATTCAAACTTGTACCAATCCTTAAACCACCTAAAACAACGTCGGAAACTCGATTAAATCATGGATTTGAGCCTAAGAACCTCACATTTCATCAAAATACACTTTCGATCAAAAACCTAACCAAAACACGTCCGAATGACCTGAAATTTTGCACACACGTCCCAAATGAAATGACGGAGCTACTGCAACTTTCGGAATTCCGATCCGACCCTCGGATCAAAAACTCGCTATCGGACCGGAAACTTCAAAAACTCAAACTTCGGCATTCCAAGCCTAAATGAGCTACGGACTTCCAAAATACATTCCGAACACGCTCCCAACCCCGAAATCACCTAACGGAGCTAACGGAACCATCAAATTTCCATTCCGAGGTCGTCTTCCCACTGTTCCGACTACGGACCACTTTTCAACACTTAAGCTCTCATTTAGGGACTAAGTGTCCCAAAACTCGCTGAAACCCAACACCGAACGTCCCGGCAAACCAGACTAGCAGAAATGAACTTAGGGGAAGCAGTTAATAGGGGATCGGGACGTTAATTCTTAAGACGACCGGCTCCACAACAACGAAAGCACTTTTTCACTCTCATCACACCTTCCCTCGTATTTCTTTTTTTTTTTCTCTTTTTTCTTAGGGTTACGGTCGAATCTTATGGAGATTGCCTACGTATCATGACCCCGCATGAATCAGACCAAGCGTAGTTCTTGCAAATAAGGTGAATAAGCTAACTCTTTTTTTTTTTGAATTTTTGAAAGAAATACTTTAAAAGAAATAGGGAAATATTTTTTGATTTTTGATTTTGATTTTTCTTTTTATTTTTGAAAGAAAGACTTCTAAAAATTTCTTTTCTTTTTATTGGAGTTTTTGGGAACTTTAGAAGTAAAAAGAAAAATATTTTTTGTTTGAATTTATCTTCTCTTTTTTTAAATAAGAAAGAAAATATATATATTTTTTTGGATGTTGGAATTTGCCTCTTAATTTTCGGAAGAGGGACTTTTACGAAAATGTTTCGGATTTTTGAGCAAACATATTTTTCGGACTCAATTTTTTCAACATTTGTATTTTTTATTTTATTTATTTTTTATTTATGAAAGAAAGACATCTAAGGAGTATTTTTCAAACTCCTCACATGTGAAGCTTCAAAGGGATCTCACTCAGTACTGAGAAGGTTTCAATGCCAATTGTAGTCATCCTGCACATTTATTTAAAGTGATTTAATGATTTGTTTGACCTAAAAGGAAAAAGTGGCTATTTATAGAGATTTAATGACTCATTTTGACTTAAAAGAAAAAATGGCTATTTTTTTTTAAAATTTCTATTTAAGAAAACAAAGACTCGATTTTGCAGATACGGCCTTTCAGCACTTCCGAGAGGGAGATTTTAAGGTTGTGCCTGCTAACCGTTTAAAAATCATGGTGGCTGTTCTTGCAAAAACCGCCTTCCGGCATCCTTTTGGGGACATTCAGCTTATTTAAACAAGAATGGCATCACCTGACTTATTTGTGACAAAAATTAAAATTTTGGTATTTTTTGGCTATTTTTACAAAAGGGTGGTTGGACCCGATGGGGGTTGCCAACGTATCCCACGCCCTGTGGGCATCAAACCAGCGTAGTTCGGTCAGATCGAGAATTGAGTAAACTAACTCTCTTTTTTTTTTTTATAAAACTCAGACCATGAAAGCTTTAAGGCAAAAGAAATACATTTTGATTTTTGATTTTTTTTGGAATTTTCTAAAAAAAATGCTTTAAAAGAAGAAAGGGAATTTTTTTTTTTTTTGAATTTTTGATTTTGATTTTGATTTTATTTTTGAAAGAAGGACTTCTAAATATTCCTTTTTCTTTTTATTGGAACTTTGGAAATTTCAAAAGTAAAAAGAAAATACTTTTGTTAGAAATTTCATTTGTTTTCTCTTTTTCTAAAGGAGAAAGAAAATATTTTTGGATTTTGGATGTTGCCTCTTAATTTTTGAAAGAGAGACTTTTTTACGAAAAATATTTTGGATTTCAGAGCTTTTATTTATTTACAAAAGTACTTCTAAAGAAAAGCAAAAATATTTTTGGACTTCAATTTTCCAAAATTTTTATTGACATTTACAATAGAAAGACTTCTAAGAAGAAAAGAGTATTTTTGGATTTTTGTTTCTGATTTTTTTTTGGATTTTTTTTTTTGGAAAAATACTTCAAAATAAAGGAAACCCGTATTTTTTTTATTGATTTTTCTTTTTCGTATGAAAAACATTAAAAAGAAGGAAACCATTTTTGAGTTTAAAAAACTTCTTTCTTTTTGAATTTTCTAAGGAATGATTTTTAAAGAAGGAACTAAAGGAAAATATTTTTTGGATTTTTTTAAAATCGGGGTCGGAACCGATGAGGTTTTCCTACGTATCTCACATCCGGTGAGAATCAGACTCGCGTAGTTCAGTCAAACGTCAAAACCAAATATATTTTATTTTAACAACAATCTTTTCTTTTTCAAATATTTTCCTTTTTCATTTTTTCAAAATCCGGCAGCATTTCGGTACTATTTGGGCATTGGTTTTTCAAAACAGGTGGTTACCCTCACTTAGTCCTAACACTGCTATTTTTCTCAATTTCCTTTCGTTGTATACAGGCTGGTCAACATGCAAAGTCGAGCAAATAAATGCACAAGTAGCACGTAAGATGCATCAGGATGGTCTTTTTCATTTCAGGTCACCTGTCCTAGACGGACCCAACCCCTGTGTTGAGTCCCCTAAGTCAAATGCACATGATGCAAACAAACGTTCCCACTAGGGATCCGACATGAAGTTTTGTTCTTCTAGGTTTAAACCCTAGGTTTATTGGTCTAGACCTGGCTTACCCGAGCGGACAAACTCGTGCCGAGGGGGAGGCAGCGTACCGGGGATACAGAAGCTCCGCTGGCTTAGCAACTTATCCAAACCTCGTTCTAAATGGGAGAAGACTCTAAACAGAAGAGAAGCTACACGAAGTGCACCCTTCTCCATGATGTAGAAGACTCAGAGAGAGGAAGGGGTTCGTAACAGTTTATATATACAGTTCAACAAATATCAAAGCGGTAAAACATTTAGCACCTATAGCATGGAACATGCAGAAAAATCAGATAAAGCCAAATATAACAATTATACTAAGCTCGAATTCTTGAACCCTGAACCAAAATTCTGGGTTCGTATCCCCAGCAGAGTCGCCAGAGCTGTCACACCTCCTTTCTTACACATCTACCCCGAAGGATAGTGTATAAAGGAGTTTTTCCATTTTAAGTGACATTATTCGAAATGGGATTATTTATTTATTTCAAAGTTGCCACTTGGGATAGGTTTGGATTTTGGTGTCCCAAGTCACCGGTTTATCTTGAATCCCAAATCGAGGAAAATTTCGACTTCCCGAATGGAGTCTGCGAACCAGAAATTCTGAATAAGGAATTTTGTTGACCCGAGGGAAGGTGTTAGGTACCCCCGGATCTCGTGGTTTTAGCACGGTCGCTCAAACTATTATAATTGGCTAAAAATCTGATTTTTATATATGTCATCCTATAGTGCAATTTTAAATTGTTTACCGCTTTTAATTAATTATTAGGAAATTGAACGCCGTTTAAAATATGTTTTCGGATCATGTCACATGAAATGCACCCGGATCCTCGACACATTTTATTCAACGTTTTGGTATTTGGATTTGGGTCACATGAAATGCACACCCGAGTTTAGGAAGGTAAAATTATTAAAGAACGCACCTAAAGCGGCTAACATGTTATTAACTTTGCGGGAGGCCATGAAAATTCGCTAAATGACACGCCCCGAGTTCTAAATATTTTTAAAAGAAGTAATCAAAGAGGGCCACGCGATTTGCGATTTTATTTGGCGCGGCGCACCTCATTTTAGTTTAAAGGCCATCCTAAAAGAACTATTATTTTCTATTAAGGTTTATCTCTAAAAGGCCTAATTAATTAATAAGTGAATCAATTACTATTAAAAATATGCAAAGGGACTCGGGCTTCAAGATCAAGTCCGAATTCAAACAAAGAGATCTTCATTATTAATGATCCCTTTAATTCAAATTCGCTACCTAACTTAAAAGCCCAAGTCTATAATTTAAATTTTTTACAATTATCCAAATCCAAACTTTAAAAAGTAAAATAAGACTTTCAGCAGTCATTCAGAATTTTGGGCCTCAAAATAAATTCCATATAAAGGCAACAAAATTGGGCTTTAAGCCCAAGTACGCACAGGCCTCCAACCCAATGGAACTTAACTGATGGGCTTGGTGATATTCTGGGTAGTGATCATGTAACTGGGCCAAGTTAGGCCCAAACTTACGGCCTGGGCAGTCCGGGCATCACTTTGAATCAAATTGAAACTTGAATTACTATGCTAACTGATTTTAAAACCAATAGTGATGCAATCTATGGGCTAATACCAAGACTTAAATTCTGATTCATACAAAACATGAATTAAAATTGAACGAAAACATTGAGAGAAGACGTTTTGAGATGAAATTTCACGTACTAATAGCATAGCAATATTTTATCACGTGAACTTCGTAGACTAGCAGAGAATCGATTTCACAAACAGGCCTGAAATGCACTATCTTATTAGCTTAACTGAAAGCAAACTCGCCTATAACTCGTATATCATGTGAGACTATTGAATTCTTAGGCTTAACTAAGTAAATGACTTCGATACTCAAGTCACAAGATCAACAGGAGGGTTAGGTCGATAAACATGAAGAAATGTATAAACTAATACTATAATTAAAACTAACATTTCCTTTTACATCCCAGCGAACAAAATACAACAACTAAAATCAGCTATACTAAGCATGCACCATTGAATATCCTACTCGTATTGTTTCTGAAGCAAAAGGAAAAACAGTCCAGTTATTACAACCATCGGAAGTCCAGGTTCATTAAATTTCAAATACTACTACTATATAATCTAACATGTAAACTAATGTGCACACAAGTAAACTAAACATGAAATTAACATGAGTAATTTGTCATTTATTCAATAATTCGAATACACTTGTGGATTTAGTTCTTCACACATCATTTGAGGTTGAAGAATACCTGGAATTAAAGCAAAACAAAAGGTGAGGATCAGCCCAAACAAATAGCAGAACAGCAGGTGTAATTCAGCAGGGAATTATCAACAATAGTGGAATCTCAACAGCCAACCAGCAAATAAACAAACAACCCAGTAGACTGATACTTTCAAAAACAGAGAAGAAATACCACGAATAGGAACCATCTTGGCAGAATCAAACCATTTTTGAATCCATGAATGTTTGGAAAATGAAAAACTGGGCAGATCTAATGTAACAGATTTTTTTTTAGTAGAAGTTTTCTGCTATTTTGGTTTTTTTTACCA